>NW_024582857.1:265878-375680 GCF_018398535.1 Haplochromis burtoni | reverse complement strand
TGTACCTCTGGTGCAAATTACTGACCTCTGTCATCATTTTAGGTGGGGGAACTTGCACAATCGGTGGCTGACTAAATACTTTTTTGCCCCACTGTATTTCTGGGTTTAACCAGTGACTCTGTATGCAAACAGCAGGCTCTTGTAATAACACTCTGAACAGCTCCTACTCCACCATCACACATCAACAACTACAAAAAAAACATGCACTTAATTCCTTCTTTGCAATAATGTGATGAATATTTCTCATTTTCTGGGACAGTCTGAAGAGATATCTTTTCTGCTTAAAACAGTTTCAATGTTTGTTCACATTTTGCCATCAGGTTCGACATAGAAGATAAAATCTCTGTTCTAGCCATGTTTGCAGAGAGATAACTGAAACATGTCTCTAGAGATTGTGTATAAACGTCACTATATCCACTAAAGGGAATAAACATGAACTAAAAATACACCACAGGCCACAATAAGGTAATTGTACTCGAGTATCACAAGCATGTGTGACTGAACGTTTTCAGACTGCTGACCCAGAAGAGGGACCGCAGCTCTCCTTGCATCAGAAGCAAAAAATCTCTATCTCTAAATCTCTGTATTGGTTCACAGGTATTCACATACAATTTGACCCATTCCTGATTTCTTAGGTTTTTGCACATTTGTCACACGTTTCACATCATCAAAGACGTTTTAATATCAGATGGAGGTGAATTTTTAAATGTTTTTTTTAAAAGTTTATAAATGACGATTTCATGTATTAAGGGGGGACAGCGATCCAGAACTACCTTTTTCACTACCTATGTGAAAAAGTAAAATCATGAATTAACTGCGATCAGCCACATTTTTTGGAAAGCTGATTTCAACTGTACTACATTCAGACCTGATTACTGGCAGAGCTGCTGAATTAGAAATCACTAAAATAAAAGATGTCTGACAAACTGAAGTAGGCTGAAAGATCTCATAAAGCAACACACTGTGTCTCAATCTAATGAAGCTAAAGAACAGAACAGAAACAAAGCCACTGACATTCATCAAACTGGAAAGGGTTACAAAGCTATTTCTAAGGCTTTGACACTGCAGTGAACCACAGTGAGAGTTAGCATTGACAACTCATCCACGTGTTAACAAAACAACCCAGAACAACATGTGAAGAACTGCCGGCTCAGTGTTTATGATTCAACAACAAGAAAGAGAGTTTGCAAAACTTGTATTCATGCGAGAGTTCCCACGCGAAAACTACCACTGACCAAAACATTCCGTGAGCCAAAAGCTGAGCTTTCCTAAAGGTTTGAATCCCGTTACATGCGGCATCAAACTAAAAACATCATTTCATAAAAAGAACATCATACCAGCAATCAGTCATGGTAGTGTTAGTGTGATGGTCTGGGTCTGCTTAGCTGCTTCAGGACCTGAACGACTTGCTGTAAATGATGGAACCATGAACTCTGCCCCACACCAGAAAATCCTGAAGGAGAATGCTCATCAGTTCATCAATTCAGGCCCTGAAGCACAAACTCACTTGAGTTACGCAGCAGGACAAAGATATGAAACACAGCAGCAAGTTCAGCTATGGATGGGTCACAAACAAAACACATGAAACTACATGAAGGTTTTGGAGTGACCTAATCAAAGTGAAGATGTGAAAGAGTCACTGCAACAGCTTGTCTGCAGTTCTTGTGCACAACCAGCAATTAAGTTTAAGAGCAATTACTTTTTCACAAAGGCCAGGTGGGCTTGGATTGCTTTGTAAATGATCATTGGATTTGCATTATGAAATGCAAACGTGACAAATATGCAACAAACAAGACATCAGGAAGAGGCCAAATACTTTTTGATTGCACTGCCTCTTCAGCTGCCAAATGGCAGAATCACAGTTCACTGCAACTGCAGGCAACACTGCCAGCCACCGCCTCCATTGCAGTGGTGAAAACTGTGAGTATGTGAACTCATGATTGCTCTGTGGCAACACTGACATACCAGCAACATTTCAGGGGAATTATTACGAGGAACTGCACATTATCACACACACTGAGCTCAGATAAGATAAAAAATGTCATTGATCCCTATGGTTGCAATGCACACCCCGTGGTGCGGTTGTGAAATGAAAGGATTTGGTTTTTCTTCTTCCCGTGTTGCACAGTTTGACGAGGTAAAACTTTGTAAATGCCGCTGGGAAAGATACTCATTAGAGTGGCCTGTGAAAGTACAATAATTGTGGATGGCAAAAGAAATTAGTATAAAGGTTAGTTAATTAGGAAGCTGGCTGTTGCAGAATATGCTCTATGACTTAATGCATATTAGTCACCTACATGCAAATATGTCCTGCACTGTTCATAGCTGGAAGGCATGTGTGAAAAGGGCTCTGTGTATACATCATTCAACATACAAAGAAAATTAACTGGATCAAATGAGCTTGATACACCTAATACCTGAATTGAATCCTATGCTGCTTCTCTTCTATTATATGTGTACTTTTCTTCCTAGCAAAACTTAAAATAGCTCCAGTTCATTGAAGATTCAAATTCAAATTCATTCTGTGGCACACAGCCTAAAAAATATGAATAAAAAAAAATCAGTAGCCCTGTTGTGTAGAATCAAAGTCTCTGTTATCTTCTAGTCATAAAGCCACTGTGCCTGGCATTCACTACACTCATCATCATGCTGTCTCATCAATGCTCCAGTGGTTAAACCCTTTATATAACGATGCAGTATTGTCTCAAAAGGTTGGATGGACTTGTATTATACAGTGATGATGAAATAGGAGCCACCTGATTTATTTCTAAAGCTTTCCTGCCAAGGCTTTAAGAGTGCTTCACATCTCATCTCCATTTATATTATCAACAGGAACGTACAAGTCTTGGGAAAAAACACCAAGTGCACTATTCACTGCTGTTAGGATCAAACTGCTGTTAGAGGCCTACAGTTAGTATTTAGACTTGTTCTGCCTCAGTATGCTATTTGAAGAGTTTTCACATTCATTCGGGAATTTAACAAAAATATAAAGAACACTAATTCCAAAACAGATTACACAAGGGAGTTTGCATGTTCTCCCCGTGTTTGCGTGGGTTCTCTCCGGGTACTCCGGCTTCCTCCCACCGTCCAAAGACATGCAGCTTGTGGGGATAGGTTAATTGATTAATCCAAATTGTCACTAGGTGTGAATGTGCGAGTGAATGTGAGTGTGAATGGTTGTCTGTCCCTGTGTGTTAGCCCTGCGACAGACTGGCGACCTGTCCAGGGTGTACCCCGCCTTTCGCCCTATGACAGCTGGGATAGACTCCAGCGCCCCCCGCGACCCTGAAAAGGATAAGCGGAAGCGAATGGATGGATGGATTACACAATAGGGCAATAAAGTGTCCCTGCTCACTGTAGATCTCAGTGGACCTGCTAAAGGTTTTACATCTTTCTTTGATACTTTTTTAAATTTTTCAACACATTATCCATGTTTATGTGATATTGTTGAGACATTGCAAAATATATCAAAATTAAATGAAACAAATAAAAAAACAAAACAACATAATTACAAAAATAAGCGCAGCAGGGAAACAAGTTTGTTTCCCTTTCATTGAGTTCAAAAACGGGCCTTTAAAGACGGACCTCAACCACAACACAAGGTTACCTTTCAAAATAAAAGCAAAACAAAATAATCCGCACTGAAAAATGCACAACAAAGTTTACGACGCCACTTTGTGAAAACGTTAAGTTGAGCTGACAATTAGGCAGATAATAGCCTACTCCGAGAAGCTCCCTCACATTACGAATACGTTTCTTCTTTAAATCTCCGCTAACAGCGTAACTGTACGTCAGTTACGCGGGTTTGGAGCTCGCGCGTGGTCGACGCACGTACGTGGAGCTGGAACAGAAATTAAGCGAACTGTCCAAGAAACACTGAAGAAAAACGTTTTCTTTCGTTTCGTTCACTCAATTCTGACAACAGCCCCGCTTAAACACCGTCATCAGGGACAGAGAGTCCCCGTCTCCTTACATCCAGCTGCTGTTTGGTGGCCTGCGTTATTCCACAGAACAGCAGCAGGTGAGTCACATCGGGTTGTTGCTAGTTTCTGTTCTCTGAAACGGTTCCAGGCTGCTATGCCATATACAGCGTCTCTGGTGCTGTTTTTGTCCTCCACGATGAAAACAAACAAACATAAAAATGATTCGTGTTTATCGTTGAAAACGGCCAGCACTCAAACAGGTTTGGCGGCTGTGTTTACGGCAGGAACATTTCCTTGTCCCGTTGCGTCTTTGTAATATGTATACAAATCACTGCGCATGCGCGAGACACGAGCTCTTTTTTTGACGAGCTAAAGCTTAGGTCCTCGTGTACCGTTTGTGTACTAATGACGACAGTTGGTTACAGTGTGACACAAAGACATTTTGAAGACATTTCAAGCTCTTAGTCTTCTTTTAAAATAGATAAATTGTGTCCTGAGACTTCCTGTGCATATTTACGGCAGTCACAAGTTTATGAAATTTTTTATCTCATTCCTTTTTTTTCAATTAGATGAAAGAAGCAATGCCTGAAAAACATGTCTCACAAAGAAGATAACGAGGAGAAGAGGCGGTAAGGAGTACAAACAAACAGCATGACACTTTCAATAGCCCTTATTAACGCACTGGGGAAATCACTGCATGTAAATGAAGTACACACTTTTGACTTTCCTCTTTCAGCTGCCACCGCACTGATTTGTATGCCAGCATCCCTCGAACATGTCTGCCTATTGTGTACCACCCAGACTACAACATCACTTTTATGGGCCTTGAAAAGCTTCATCCGTTTGATGCGGGAAAGTGGGGAAAAGTCATCCGCTTCTTGAAAGGTAAGCGAGTGAAGAACAGAGTGGCAGATGGGGAGGATATCTCCCTGAGCTGATGAACACTGAAGCACTCAGACTGAGGTCATAAAGGCGAAAAGAGCCGGAGAACAAAGCAGAAACAGTGGAAGAGGTAGTTGTAGTTGAAGAAGAGGGAGTAGGGGAGGCAGAGCAATAGAGCACAGATAATTAGAGAAAAGTCCCTGTGGGAGTTTGTGCAGGTATAGTGGATGAAGGCCAGTGTGGTTTTGGAGGCTGAGGGAAAACAGTTGCTGGATAACTGGCATGACTTCACACCGAGCTGTTGTCAGGCTTCACGGTGGATCATCTGTGCTGTTAAACGTGTCGCACGCAGCTTAATGAATTCACAAAACTTTCAGAAGTTAAGAGTGCAAATAAAGAGCTGAGCTTGTGCTGACAGAGGAAAACCTTGGTTTTTCTAAATTTAGCCATGCAGTAATTGGAAGAAAACTGGATGATATTGCAGAATTACTCAGCATATTTAGAGAGTGATACAAAGGAACTGGTTGTGCACTGGGTTTTTAATGAGCCCTCTGTGTTACGTCCAGAGTTGGAAGCCAATTTTGGACCACCGCGTTTCAGCAGTCTAAGGGAATAACATGTAAAATGGCCCACAATTGACCGGCTGGTGCTCATCAAAAATAACCTACGCTTCTTGATATAGTGACATTAATTTATAATGAAACTAAAAATTTAAACTCCATGCTTTTAAGCAGCTACTTTGGGACTGTTTCTGCCTGATTTTACAAACCTCTCTTTAATCCTTTATCACTTCTTATGCAAACACTACAGCTCCATGGCTTCATGGTTAACGGTTTAAATTTTAGCATTAAATAAAAAGCACAAGTTGCCTAAAATATTTATCTCTAAGAATTAAATGAATCCAAAAAACATTTTTGTGGTGCACTTTCTTTGAAGCTACAGTACTTGACAAGTATTGTACTTATCAGTTCAAAATTGATTCAGAGAGGTTAGCTGGCCTGTCTGTTCAGGTCTGTGTTTTCACCAATCGCAGCTATGAATTCATAGTCACACACACAACCATACACAGTATGACATGAGGTGAAATGCTTGTAGCTGTGCAATGCAATGCCCAACCATTAAATGACAGTGGTTTTACAGTACAATTTACAGGTTATACAAAATTTACAGATTTAACTTAGAAATTTACAGTAAAAAATGTGCAAATAGCAGAAAGAGATTATAAATTATAGGAAGTGTGCATGAAGAAAAACCAGTGTATGTGGAGATGTGATGTGTGTGGGAGAGTCCAGTCCTACACCTGGTTCAGGGCCCGAATAGCCTGGGGGAAGAAGCTCCTCCTCATTCTCTCTGTTTTGGCCTTAAGGGAGCGGAAGCGCTTCCCAGACCATGACAGGTCCTGAGTGATGTGGACACGCAGGTATCGGAAACTGTCCACTCTCTCCACTGGCGTGCCACTGATGATGAGGGGCTTGTAATTCCTTGCCTGCTTTGTAGTGAAGTCCACGATCAGCTCCTTAGTCTTGCTGACTTTAAGGAGGAGGTTATTCTCCTGGCACCAGGTCTCCAGGTTCCTAATGTCCTCTAGGTAGGACGTCTTGATGTTGTCGGAGATCAGTCCCACAACAACAGTGTTGTCAGCAAACTTGACAATGGAGGTACTGGACGGTAGTCACTGTGGCAAGCGGGCTGTTGTTTCTTTGGAACAGGGACAATAATGGACTGTTTGAAGCACGTGGGAACCACTGCTTGGGCCAGGGAGAGGTTGAAGATCTCCGTGAACACCGGTGCTAGTTGATCAGCGCAGGCTCTCAGGACCCGGCCAGGGATTGCATCTGGTCCTGCTGCCTTCCTGGTGTTCACCCTCCTGAAGGTGTTCCTCACGGCACGCTCTGTGATGATGAATGCATTGTCTTCACTGGTGCACTCCGAGCGCACGCAGCCGTTTGTTGTTTTAATTCCTGCGGCGTCGAAGCGAGCGTAAAACGTGTTCAGCTTATCAGCCAGCGAAGCGTCAGCATTCATCATTGAAGAAGATGGTCGTTTATAGGCCATTATTGTCCGCTGTCTGCCTTTCTGACCGCACTGTGCACGTTGTAAGACGCAGCCTTGTATAGGTCCATATTACTGGAGACGAGCCCTTCATTGTAGGCAGCGGTGCGTGATCTCAGAGCGTCGCGGATGTTTTTATCCACCCACGGCTTCTGGTTGGGAAACGTTTGGATGATAGGTCTTTCTGCTGTGTCGTCCGCTAGTTTCCCGATAAATCCCACAACCGCTTCCGTAAACATGCTGATGTCATCAGAACTGTTGAGTTTTCAACAGTTCTTTTTTTATTGCAATTATTGAAATAAAAATTGTGGCGAACAAACCATAGACCATGTGCTTTCTCATGTAATCTCTTAAAAGAATATACATGCATTTGTATGTATAAACAATGTATATAGTGCAACACTGAGGTTCTGGATGCAAAAGTCCCATTCATATTCTCCATAGAAATTTTGATTATGAGCCATAATCTAACCATATAATGTAAACTTAACATGAAAGATTGTGAAATGATGGTATGTGCTCCTGTAGAAAACACACATCTGTATTATTTCAACCTTGCTTTACCAAAAAAGCATTTTACTTGCAATACCAAGGAAAAAACCTACTCTGCCCATAATCCTGTATTGAAACGGCAATGCCTCTGCTTGGTGGATTTTACTGTTACCATGGAGATGTTTAAACCTATGAAGATCAGGTCAGTTAGTGAGAGCAAAATTTCAGAAATGGCGAGACTGGTGACTCCACTCAGGAATGAACGACTGCACCATACAATAATGTCCAATGTCCTCATACATGGGTCTCATTTGTCTAAGAAACAAAAATTAGGTAAAAAAAAAAAATCTGGTAAATCTTTGTTTTTATATATTCTTCAGGTCCAATCAACCCAAATAGCAAAGAAAAATTTAAAATGCATGCCATGAAAGAGTTCGGGTCTTAGGAGGTTAAGGCATTATGGGATAAGTAGTTCCTTCACTTTTAAAGATAATTATGCACACACTTTAACTGTTTACACATTTGCCTAACAAGCAAACATTCATGAGTCAATGAGCCCTTCTGAATAAAAGAGCAACCAACTACAGCATCTATGTACACGGTCCTGTACCTTCAACTTTTTCTTTTTTCAGTTTTTATTTTATTTTTTTGATCCACATCAAATCTTTTTTTGCTCATGATTCACCCTGTAGCTTGTAGGTTTGGTTCAAGGCTTAAAATTTTTATCTAACGACATTCTGAAATGTCACATGAATGGGGAATTCACTTCTGAAACCAGAGCCCTTAAAGTGGGTGGTCACCGTTGCCGTCTACAATTCAGCCCACGCGCCCTGTGTTTATCTCAGTAATGAACTGATAACCCAACAGCAGTTAAGATGATGCTGTTGAGTTGTAATTAACAAGTCAGTGAGAGGGCACCCTATCATGGTACCATACTGGAATTCACTGAGATACTGAGAACAACCTATTGCTTCACAAATGTTTGTAGAAGAAATCCACATGCCTACGTGCTTGATTTTATACAGATGTAGCTCAGGTGGTAGAGCGGGTCACCTACTAACTGGAAGGTTAGAGGTTTGATCCCAGTCTGCTCCAGTCTGTATTCCAACCCCATGTTGCCCCATTGCATTGGTGAATGCATCCATCTCCAATGGATTGTATGAATGCTAGTAGTAAGCACTTGGAAACAGCATAGAGTAAAAAATAAAATGGCTTGTAAAGTGCGTAGAGTGCTCAGAGTAGAAAAACACTATATAAGAACCAGTCCATTTACCATTTGCCATCTGGCTATGAAAGCGATTG
Source organism: Haplochromis burtoni (assembly GCF_018398535.1). Classification (NCBI taxonomy): domain Eukaryota; kingdom Metazoa; phylum Chordata; class Actinopteri; order Cichliformes; family Cichlidae; genus Haplochromis; species Haplochromis burtoni. Next base: position 367,029 of record NW_024582857.1, on the reverse strand, counting down.
GATGAATACCTGATTGAGTGAATATCTTCGGCAATATAATGTCATAAACATAGACTTACATTTGTTTATGTAACAGAACTGATAACTCACTGGAAAACAAGGGGGTTAAACCTAAGAAAGCTGTCTAAGGTGCTTCTAAGGCCACTTTTGTACCCCTGGCTGCAGCAATGGTGTTAAGAAACCAAGGATGTACTATCCACTTTCACACTGTCTGTCTTTAAGCAGTCATTGTTTCCGGGAAAATCCACCTGTTAGCTATACTGTTTGGGTTTGTAAAGCACCTTATAAATGAGGACTGTCAGGGGTGGCCCAAAGGGTCTGGGGGAAGATGCATATTTTTGAACTTTTAACTGTATATTTATAAGTTTTACTAACTACTTTTGTGTTTTAGCCACACAAAAGTAGTTAAAAAAATAAACAATTAAATTATAGAAAAGTTCCTGTTTTTCATTGTCTGCTATATAAATTTCAGTTTAAAAAAAAAAAAAAGAATTTTAAACAAGTAACTGATACTTGTTTTTATAAATATGGGGCAGTCTGGGCAATGAGCCACCAGAACCTTTTCTGTAATTTTACACATTTGTCATGTAGAAACACTGAGGTGGACTGTTGAAATTATGCTTTTTAAAAAATGTTATATTAATATATCCCTGGAGTTAAATGTGTAGTTAAATGTCTTTATACGGACAGAAAGGGGAGTTTCACTTGTCCAGCTCACTTTGATGTAAAGTGGGCTGGGCAAGTGAAACTCTCCTTTCTGTGGCCCTCATTGTAAAATGATATTCTGAACTCTAAATGCTCAGAAAATCTTTTTCATACCAAGGGTCTTAAAATTGTGGTCCTCAACATGGTCCTCTCATACTGCATTTTATTTTCAAGAGAACTGTTTCTGTTATACAGTCCACTCTCTTTAGAATAGAAACTCCTGTTGCTATAATGCAATAAGCACCACATACTGCAGCCTCATAATTCCTGTGCAGTTCAATGACAATCGGCTTTGAAAAACTAAATATTACAGCTTTCATAAATGTAGGATTTGTTACGTTCTTCTGTTTCTGCATGCAAATTAGTCTGGTTACTGATAAGAATTTCAATGAATGCTGACATCTTGGTTCAGATATTGTATTTTAGTAAAATACACTAAATACCAAACTAATTCCTACAAATTGAGGAGCACAAAAGTTGTAGAAGCTCCCCCTCTAACATCCAGCGTTGTGTAACTGTGCTCCCTCCCTCTGTATGTGTTGCAGAGGAGCAATTTATCAATGATGGGAACCTTGTGGAAGCTCGTGAAGCTGCTGAGGAGGATCTGCTGATCGTTCACACCAAACGCTACCTCAACAGATTAAAGGTAGCCTTGCTTGCTTTATCTTACCTATAGTGCAGCATCTATCACTTTGACTGGCATCATTTTTCTTCCATCTTTCCTGCCGTAACACATGAATTTAATCAAATTCATTTGACATGGAGTGTCACCTCACTGGAGAGGATGAAGTCTGAACCTGTATGCGAGGTCAAGACATAGTGACTATGATGTAATCGGGCTCACCTCAACTCATAGCTTGGATTCTGAGACGAATCTTCTGAACATGTTTTAAACTTTATACAAAACTGGAGTTACCTGCAGTGAGAGGTTGCAGACAGGGCTGGGTACACTTGTGTTCCTATGACTCGGTGCTGGTATGTTGGGTTTTTTCCCCTTGTTGTATGAGAGCGCAGCTCCCCTATAATCAGCGCCTGCTCCCCTACTGTGCTCCATGCTGACTGTCATCTGCGGCAGTTCAGACGGCTATTCTCAAGTGCACATGGCACCAGGATGCTCTAGGTTGTAGGTTGATGGATTTTGTAATCAAATTGTCAGATTTGCAGGTGAAGGTCGGAGCAGAGCTGTCAGCTGATCACCACCTGGTGATGAGTTGGATCAGGTGGAAGTGAAGGCGTTGGGAACATTGTGATGTTCCTGGGGTTTATGGGATTTGCCCAGAGTTCCTTAAGGCTCTGGATGCTGTAGCTCCGTCTTAGATGATGTACCTCTGCAACACGTGGAAGCTGGGGACAGTGCCTCTGAATTGGCAGACTTGGGTGACGATTCCCCTCTTCAAGACAGGGAATCAAAGGGTGTGCACAAACTTTAAGGGGGATCAGTCTCCCCTTTGAGATGGTTCAGGCGTCTTAGTAGGATGTCTCCTGGAGGTCTGGGTATAGTGTTTCAGGTGTGTCCTACTGGGAAGAGGGCCTGCTTGGATAAACTGTATAGATTACGTCTTTCAGCTGGCTTGGGGATGTCTAGCTTTCCACTGCATGAGAACTAGAGGAGGTTGCCCAGGAGATGGAGGTCTAGCCTCTACTTTGACTGCTGCCCCTATAATCTTTTCACCCTAACCTGCTGTACATTAGAGCAGGGCGATATGACCAAAAATATTTATCACGATATACATTTGAAAATGTGCGATAACGATATAACTGACGATATAATTGACACTAGACAAAATACTTTACAACTCCACAACTTTATTAGTGCAAAAAAAAATAAATCAATGTATTTTCACTTAAACAAGCATCTGTTTTTTATGTGCATTAAAGTTATGTAAAAATTTAAAGTGCAAATTCCTCGCTGACAGTTTAACCAAGTGGAAACTGGCCGACATATCCTCAGCATAACCATGTTTAATATCCACAAAACTTAAAAAGAGGTTATACACACACAATACGGTAATATTATGTTGAAGCACAGTACGTATCACTCTGCAAGGCGCCTGCCTACGATAGCCGTAATGCTCCGACAATCCATCAAGCGGTGTGGGTTCGTAGCTTAGCAAAGTCGTACTGAAACATTTGACAGATTTTCGAGCGCCGTGTACATAAAATCGTTTCGAGGTCAGTAAACAACCAGAATTCATACATAAGGCACACGGGATTATAAGGGGCTCTGTCGATTTTCAGAAAAATCAAAGGATTGATTTTAAGTGTGCCGTATTTTCCAAAAAACACGGTAATAACAACGACCCGCTAACATGCGCTACCAAAAACAGTGCTTTGTTGTGTGACGGGCGAAAGCTAAACCAGTTCCACACCACTGAAGCTGCAGCATTTTCACAAACCAATTCTGGTTCATCCGTTTCATTCAACGATCCGCTTTCACCCTTTTCATTCTCTGTCGCCGTCATGCTTTTTCCGCCAAAACGAAGGCACTGCGCATGCGCGTTTTACCCATATTCTGTCGTGATATTTCATTTTCTTACCGTTGCCCAACATTACACCGGTATTACCATGAACGGTATGCTATGACCCAGCCCTACTGCACATCTTTTCCAGCTCTGTCTCTCTGCCTAACTAATCAATGCAAGCCCTTTTCCCCTTCTTTGGCAACTCTTCTGTAACACCTATTGCCTGTCTTAACTCTTTCCTGAACTCTATGCAACATTCTTTCTTCAGCTTCCACCATTTAATCCTTGGCTTCACTTGCTTCTTCCCTGCCAATACCTTGCAGTCTGCTCTCTCTTTCACCTTCTGCATAAGATGTAGTCTCCTCCACTCTTATACATTACTCCTGTTTTATCCTTTTCACAAAATCAATCACTATTTTTCTATTATACTTTTTTTGTCTCTTTAACACCATACCTTCCCAGCACCTCCTCATTACTTCTATTCATGTCCACTGAAGTCTGCTCAATTCACAACTGTCACCCAACCAGGTGGGTGACAGTCTCTATCACTTCATCTTACATCAGAATTCTTCTTTCTCTTTCTCTCCAGTCAGTTATCAGCCACCAATCAGTCCTCATCTGATTAATCCTTAGTCCTCAGGGAATATCATGTCACGCATATTAACAACATGGCAAATCTCCTTTGAGCTTTTGTAATTTTAATTTATCATCTAGAGGGACTGATTAGTGTCTACATTTATTTACCTTTCCCTGAGCGGATTTGGGAATTTTAAGCTGTCTGTGGATGTCAGGAATGCTGACGTTTCATTGTAAAGCTCTTCTAGTAGAGTGCCTGCTACAGAGGAAGCAAAGCTGATAACAGTATTTCTGTCACATTCAGAGGCTTTGTATTTATTCTGTTTTCCCTCAGCTGCCCAAGTGAGGTGCAATAGCTTTATTCTTTACTGTTGTTTTTTCATGAGAATTCAAGCTTCAGCCTGAACCCCCTGGCAACATTATTCCGTTTTTCTCCACCTTTATATCCACATCCTTTTTCACCTTTCTTTTTTTGCTTTGCTTTCCGTGCTGTTCATTCAGTTGAGGGCAACTTAGTTTTGTTTGTCTTGTGACAGATGGCAAAGAAAAAAACATCTCTATACCGCTCTAATTATGTTCTGCTTCCATTTAGTGGTCTCTGGTGGTGGCAACCATCACAGAAATTCCACCTCTCCTGTTTCTGCCTAATTTCCTGGTGCAGCGGAAGGTGCTAAGGCCTTTGCGGACCCAGACAGGGGGAACAATAATGGTAGGTATCTGACACCCTCATTTCCTCTTCATGCTTGTGGCTGATAATGACATGTTATCTAGCCTCATTTGTCAGAAGTAGAAATGGAGATAATGTCCTGTAGTGTACCACCATCACATAATGATGAGATCCACTCTTGGCTCCGTTTACTTTTATCAACTAATACGAGTGCAGCAGAAACGTTACAGTTCACACCCACGGCACTCAGCATCCAGCCAGCACAATGAGGTTCTTACACAACAAGGCCTTGAATTTTCAATGACCTTAAGTTGAACTGAAGTTGCCCACCTTAGTAGATAATCTGCATATGGTTTTAGTGTGTGTTTTACAAAAAAACATCTAGATGCATGAAATAACTGTACAGTACTCAGCAGAAAATTCCAGGAGCAGGACAACGCTGCCACATTCCAGCACACAGATCACTATTCTGCAGTAAAGTGCAACGCTCTTTAAGTTTTTAGGTGTTTTTTCTTTTGGAAGGTTCTGGCCTGTTGCCGACCATATACTGCTTTATCTGGCATGGAAGACTGTGCTTACACAGGGCTATTTTTTATGTAGCTCCAGAATCTACATTTAGTACTAACTACAGAACCTGAGATGTTCACATTGTTTTATTACCTTTAGAAACTTTACATTACCTTCATGTTCAAGCTCTGTGACAATTTTGTATTAACAAAAGGGTTTCTTGAAAAGACTTGTGCAGACTTTGCTTTAAATTGATGCTTTCTGTAAAAGTTGTGAATTTAAAGGAAATAAAGGTTCTTGTTTTGTCTTGTGAGGGTGGAGACTTCCAAGGGAAAGCAGCCTAATAGAAAACCTGTGTTAAATATATATATTTCATATATAAAAGCTAATCTCTGTGGCGACAGTTTTAGGGGGAAGATGGGGTTTTCTTTGTTGAACATATCGTGTGTTTGCACTTTTAAATGGAAATACTCTTTCATGTGTTTTGGGGAATGGTTACTCAAATTGTTTTAAGTAGGATGAACAGTCTATGTGACTTTATTTGAAACATTTGTTGTGATTTACTTCTTTAAATCTGTAATGGTTATGTAGAAGGTTTCTTCTTTAAAATCCTGTTAGAGGTGTGTGTGTGTGTGTGTGTGTGTGTGTGTGTGTGTGTGTGTGTGTATGTGTGTGTGTGTGTGTGTGTCTGTGTGTGTGTGTGTGTGTGTGTGTGTGTGTGTGTGTGTGTGTGTGTGTGTGTGTGTGTGGGGCAAATTGGTTTGAAAACATTAATATTTACATCCAAGTTTATCTGGAACGCATTCTTTCTGTCTGACAGGCGCTTAAAAGCTAAAACTCATATTGACACATTATTTCTCTTGGATTTATATCTTAATATTTTTAGCTGATCTGATTGTTAAGAAAATATTAAATTGAAAGGTGGGAGTTCAGTGGAAATCATAAATCCTATAAATTGATAGATTTTTCTCAGGTAGTTTTTAGTGGCGCATAGGGAGAAACTGGAATCTGGGATCTGCGTTTTGGAGCGTTCTTATTGAAAACGGAGAAATAGAGAATAAGAAATAAATGGAGTACAAGAAGAAGACCTAAATGAACCTGAACTATATGCCCACTATAATGCAAACAACGCATATCATATGGTTTTCTCAGCATACGCTTGACAACAAATGTATTTTCTCTCAAAGACTGCATTCTGGGCCTGGTGGTCGATGGTGCACATGAGATTCGAGGGCTGTTGTAAAATATGCCTGATACGCTCTGAAACAGAGTTCTTGTTTTCCCCAGACAGAGTGGAGTGTTACCCACACACTCTGTTCATGGCCAGACTGTGTGCATACATGCAAATTTGTATTATTACTCATCCATCAGAGAACCATACTGGCATTTACACACAATCTCCCCAGGTCACATCTCCTCTCATCAGCTCTCACACATGCTGGTCTGTAGAAGAACATGGCAGAGCAGCCACTCTTGTCTTTTCCAAGAGAAAAATCGTGACCTACCACGGCCTTATCGTTGTTTAAAAAAAAAACAAAAAAAACGTCTGACTGACGACATACTTGAGAACATTTTGAGTTTGAAGATTGAAACTACTTTCCTAAGAATGCCCTTTATTTGTGAAGCGGCTTAGATAAATAAGCCTTTAGTATGTTTTTTACTAAAGGCTAAACCAGGAGTGCAACCAGGCCCAATTAATGTCTTCCTGAGGTGTAAGCAGGCACATCAGGAAGAAACTAATGAACTTGAAACGCTGCCCGTCTCACATTTCTTAAGAAAGCTGCTCTCAGGAGTAGATCTGGATCAGTGAGGCTCTGCAATGAAATCTCCAAAAGGAATTGTAAATATTCCTTTTACGTTGGTATTCTGCTGAATAATTCTTGGCTTCAGATATATTAACTTTTAAAGATTTTAGGTTTTTGGAGGGTAGTACTCTTTAGTCCCACTTTCTTTATTTCTTTTTGTTTGACTTTTATAATATCCTGCTGTACACCACAAGCTGGTCTGTGTGGCTTCGGGTTTTTGTTCCATGACACAGTGACAGGGCTCCCATGGACAAGTTGTTTGGAAACCTGTCACCTTTTAATTGCACGTCACTGTTGAAGTCTCAGCAGAGCAGAGCGCTTCGCATGGGACAAAGAAAAGGAAAGAAAAGAGCACGAGTCCACTTTATTTTTCCGGTTAACCCATTAACTTTGGCAGTAATTAAGTCTGTTGTTGTCCATATGCATATTTAGAAATAGTACATGTTTTACATAGTTAGAAGTCAGATTCACTAGTGGTACTTACTCGTTTTTAAATCCGTGCCATGCACAGAAAACCAGCATTAGAATGCATCACTTTGCACCTTTTATTTGTTGTTGTTTATCAGTCAACATGAATCAGTTCATGGTGACTGCAGGAGCCACTTGAAGATTCCTGTTGCATTCAGTAGTTTATTTTTTAAAAGGTCATTTTCCTTTCAGGGGATTTTCTGTCTCTGTCAACCAGAAAGGATCATTTATACATTTTTATGGTCACATAAAGGCAACTGAACTGAAATATTGTCTCTTTCACAGGCAGGAAAACTTGCTGTTGAGCGAGGATGGGCCATAAACGTAGGTGAGTTTGCAATATATGCACTGATCCATGCATCAGTAATACGTCTATCTGCAATCAGCTGATATATGTTTAGCTTTGATATGGGAAACGGTTTACCCCACACTCTTCACCTCCCTATAGAGCCTAGCTATGGAGGTTTCCATGAGATAGTGGTGTCACATGCCAGGTTTCCAGTGTCTTCAGCATGCAACAAAAGCCTTCATTTCCCACAGTGGTATTTGTATGCAGTCTTTGCATATAGCTTAAGTTAGGTGGTGAATTATTATTATTTTTTATTTATTTATTTATTTTAGTAAAAAAAGAAAACTAACAGCACCAGATGCTAGAATGGGAAAAACTAAACAAAACAAACAAAAAAATGTTTGTTTTTCTTTCCCCACTTAGCACAAATATGTTTTTGAATCATTTGCAAAGGGAATGCTCCGTGTTAACGAGATGCTATAAACTCTTCAACATCAGCGTCTGTTTTTGGTAGCTGTGAGTGAAACAGTGTTCAACGTAAAGTAGAACATGCTGATCAGTTTCCTTAGCTGCTTATCGCCTAGAGGAGGAGTGGCGCAAACACAACACTCGCCAGACATGGACTGTATTTTTTGCATCATAAGGCGCGTTAAGCAAAACAAAGCAGTCAGATAAATCAAACTTTATTAAACTCATTCTTCTTGCTTCCTCCACTTCTGTACCATTGATTCATTAATGCTGAAATCTCCGGCAGCTGCTCTATTCCCATGTTGTTGCAGTATATATTAATGACTAACCTCGTATTGTGGATGGATTATCTCAGTTGTTCTCCTGACTGAAGTTTGGTCCGTTTACAGCATCCTGCCATGCGATTGCATTTGTCCCTGACCATCAGGAGCCCTCACGTTAACTTTTATCGAGTGGAAAAAAGTTAGCGTTCATCCTCCAGCTTCACTGTGTTTATGTGACGCTAACATAGCTGTGTGCTAGCAATCATGTAGCACAACATTATATACCAGCTAGTCCAACTTCAGTAACCCTGCAAAAGTCACTGCTGTTTAGTTTTCTGTCTTCTTTTATGTTGGAAGTGATAGCAGAGCTGTACATTTGAATTTTTTCAAAAATCTCTCAGTCAGAACTAGAGATGGACCGATTCGATATTACGTATCAGTATCTGTCCGATACTGACCTAAATTACTGTATCAGATATCGGAGAGAAATAAAAAACGTAATCCGATCCATTAAATATCACAAAACACCTCACAAAACTTGCGACATAACATATCCCAGCTCATAACCTTAGCACGTCGGAGCAGTATGCGTCTCGTGATAGAGCGGCTGTAGCGTGTGAGACCTGTCGGCAGTCTGGTTGAGCATTTGGAGCCTCGCTGCGTGCTTCCAAACCGGCATTTCATCTCCGAGAAAGCTATCCCAGAGAAGTAAAGCAAGTGTGTAAGTTCATCTCTGTATGTTAGTAAAGCTTAACAACCGATATATGGAGCGACTGCCTCTTCTCTCCCCCTCCCTCTCCTGCTGCTACTTCAATCATGAAACTGATCAATGATCAGCTGATCGGCTTTTCTGTCGCGACTCCCGTCTCTCTTGTTTGTTTATCGCCCACTTCGCGCCAGAAAGAGGAAACCAGCGGATAAACAACAGCCGCACGTTTAAGCTTGATAAACTGTTGTTACACCAGGATCCTTTTCTACGCAGCTGACGGCTGTAACTGTGCAGGGGCGGGTCTAGCAAAGTTTTGCCAGGGGGGCCGATAGGGCATTAACAGGGAAAGGGGGGCACAAAAACATTTTTTTCTAATTGTCATGTCTAGCTTTTAATAAATAATTATCTGAATCTTACAACCAAAGTTTTCATCTGATGTAAAATGTATAGAAGTCCATTATTGTATATAGTAACAATTAAGTCAAATTTCTAACCTAGAAAGCTACAGTACTTTTATCTTTGCAATTCTGTTGAAGAAAGATGTTGAATCTATTTAATTATTGTAAAAAAAATATTTGACTTCTGTGCATTTTTTTATTTTATTTATTTATCTATTTTTTAACACGTGCTTTAAATTAAAGTCCATTACGTCAGTTAAGCATGAGTGTGGGGGGTGGGGGGTGGTTCTCTATTTTGTTTTGTTTTTGCTGGGAGTTGGCAGCCCTATTAGTTAGGTTGTTTTATATTTCCACTAAGTACTCTTTAAAATACCAGAATAGGGAGGATGGTGCAGGTTTAAGTTTATTAGATTGATCAGTGTTGCTGAACTATGAAATATTTTGGGTGCAGTGTATTTTTGCATACAGGTATAACAGAATAGCTTTAGTGTTGCTTTGTTTAAAACTTGAGTATGAACTTATACAAAATGCAGCAAGATGCTTAAAAAAAATACATAATTCATACATACGATGCACCGCTGTCGATTTTTGAGAAAATTAAAGGAGTTTAAGCGCGCCTTATAGTGCGGAAAATATGTTAGCATTTTTACAAGTGCTACTGGTCTGGCATTTAAGCAGCAGCCAGCTAGAGTCAGGTATATGTACACATTGCTTTCCTGGATATTCTGTATCACAGCAGCTAGTGTCTCAGCTTAAATAAATGCGTTTGTTTGACTCTGTGATAAAGCGTCAAACAAATAAATTGCTCAGTTAAGCGGCCACAATGTTTTCATTTGGGATTTTTTGTTGTAAACTTTGCTGCAGGCTCACAGCAGAAACATGCAAGGTGTATCTATATAAAAGTCATTCATAAAGACAATGACATTAAAAATGCATGCCGTGGAAGATTCCGGGTCTTAGGACGTTAACATTCTCAGTGAAGCTGGATTTAAGAAATAAGTGCTTAAAATTTTTAGCGCATGTTTTTTGCCAGTACAGAGCGTGACGTCACTTTTATACTGCATGTTGAAAAACCAAAGAAACCAGCAGGTTCGAGCCTGTTTTGAGTGAGGTGACAGGTGGTTCACTGAAACAAGCTAGAGTCAGAAAAACTGGGATTTTTTTTTTCCCCTCTTCTGGCCGTGTGTACCGTGCAGCACTATTTTATGCAATAAAACAGCATTTCTTTTCCCAAGCAAACCTGAACAGTTCACAAAACAATAGGTCACCACATGTGCATCACACCACAACTATAACTAATACATAGAAGACCTGACTAAACTAGAAGTGATCATTTTAAAATCTGTTTAAAATGTATCTAATCAGAGCTGATTGTTAATTAAACCTACAAATCTGTAATATAAGCTTAAAAAATACATGTATGCAATTCTTAAATGAAATCAACTACTCTGATTTAAGCAGAAATCGTGAGACTCATCTGTATGAAGGAGCAATTTGAAAAGATAGGTTTGGAAGCATTTAGTATTGACTGTAGGACCTCTTAATAAATTCGAAAAGAAATAAAACTCGTAGGACTCTATATTAGCATTTTATTCAAGATCTTGTTATTCAAGATCTAATCTCATTTTTCAGTGGACCCTGGGGCCTTCTTTTTCTGTTTTAGGCCCACAGCCATGAGGAGTCTTTTCCACGATGTATTCTTCTTTGTTTTTCCTGGGAGATTTTCTACTGGAGCAGCAGCTTCCCCCAGGACGGCCTGTGATTCGGGGACAAGGTGTTCCTCCTGCTCTGAAACCTTCTCAGCAGTGTTGAGACTGGTTGCAATCACTTCTTTGATTTGTGATCTTAATCTCTCCACCTCTCGGATAAGTGACCGCTCCTTCTCCGAGGTATCATTTTGCTGGGCTCGGAGCTCACATATTTGCTGTTCTAGGTGTTCCCTTGTGGCCCTCGGGTCTCTGATGAGGAACCGATCTGTTAATGCGCTTTCTACGTGCAGTCTGTTCTCCTGGTTTAGATGATGTTGAATTTGCCCGAGTTCTTGTTGAAGAGCTGCGCTAGCTAGTAGCTCCCTGTTGTTATTCTTTTGCTGCTTGAATTTGTCACAGATCTTTTGCAACCTTCGTGCCTCTTTCTTTGCTTTCTTCTCTGCATTCATGTACTTGTTCTTCAGACGTTTCTCCTGTTTTAGTTTATTTGTCGCATTGTCCAGCTGTTGATGTAGCCGATCCGTCTTTTCAGTTGACTGTTTCATTGATGTATTCTGTGCCATCATGACGTTGATCTGACTGAGAAGTCTGTTACCGTGTCTCATAGCACTCTGCAAATTTGTATCCTTTTCCTTCATCTGCCTTTGGAGGTGCTCTATTTCAGTTTTCTGTTCTTCCAGCTTGGCGGCCCCTTGAGCAGCCTTTTTTTCTAGGCAAGCACACAGAGTCTCAGCACTTTGGAGTTGATTCTTCAGCTTTTCCACTTGTGAAGCGAGCTTCCTCTTCTGATTATCAGAGTCCTGTAGCAACTTGGCTAATTTATAGCCTGACAAAGAACTCCAGTGAGGTTTTAGTGACTTGTTCATTTTTGTTGTTGGATTAAATGTTGTCCTCTCTGATGAGCTGTGCTGTTTCAGACAGGGCTGCAACTGACGATAGTTTATTTATAAGTTGGCATCAGGGAAACCGTAAAGAATGGAACCGCGTCAGTTTGAAGACATAAACAAGCTCCACATTGCTGTATACACTTTTGCACCAACAGTTTTACAAAGCATGTTATGAAAAAATGTGCACTGTATTTTCTTCTAAGATTAGAAAAGACTGCCTTATTCACCCAACCATATTGTTATATTACAATGACAACACTGAGAATATAGCATAAAACACACTTTTCCCTTTTTTTCTCATTGGACACACACCATTGCTGTTTCTGAAATTATTGCATGGTCATATTTTTATTACTTTGTTATAGGGCTGCCACAAACGATTATTTTGATAGTCGACTAGTCACCGATTATTTTTCTGATTAGTCGACTAATCAGATCATCATCCATTGGACGTACAACGTACAGCTTATTGCACCAGCAGCATCTGCTCTTATATAACTATCATTACCTTACAGCTTTAAGTGTTTAAGTTAAGTGCTAACTAAAAATAAAGACAAGATGATAGTTTATTAAATTTGAATGAAATCTGCAGATTGATCTCACACTTCTGATAATCAGCTGTCTGCTTGAGGTTTATTCAGCTGTGTGTAAACTCTAACTTTAATCTCAGCCTAACCGATTTACTCAGGAACAAATAAAATACTGAAAAAGCCAAACAATAACATTTTTAAGTTATCTAAGTGACTTATATATATGTTTATCCTGAGTAGCGAAAGACGGCGGTGGGTTTGAAAACGATCTGCCGGGAGTCCGGTGTTCTCACGGCTCTAGTGAGCCTTGCCCCCGGCTCGCTATCGAGCTGGTGGGTAACAGACGTCTCTGAAAACGTCAGAGCGCTTTTGAAAATATGTGGTGTCCTGATAAACTGAGCAGATATTTGAGGTTTACACAGCTACATTCTCGCCTGAAAATATGTTAAACGTTTATTTTGTGACCCAGAAAGAATAATAACAGTAACATTAAAACTAACTAGCTGCCGCCATTGTTGGAAACAGCAGCATCCTGCACAACGATGGCGACAGGTCGGCGAGACGTGATTGTGGATGCCGCTCAGGTGCGTCCGCCTCCCCAGCAGCCGCGCCGCAGACCACGCCCTGCCACAGTACTTTTCTCTTGTCCCCTTAGCTCCTAGCCTACTCGCTAGCAGCAATCAAATCAGGAGTGACATGTTTAGCCGCATGTTCTCCTTAAATTGCTGTCTGTCTGAATAGTATCCAAAAAAAACGATGGGCAGCTTTACTGACCGAGAAGATAAAGAGTGTCATTTAGCTGTTACTGATGTTAAAGGGGCCGTACACTGTATTAGGAACTGGGGTATGTAAACCTCAGATCAGGGTCATTGGGGTAGTTTGTGTTGAGATTATGATTTAAAAAGAGTAAACACAATTGTTTGACAATAAATGTGTTTAGCCTTCCAGAAACCATGAATGAAAGTAAAGTTTTTGTGCTATCATTCATATTCTCTGAAAAATGGTTAAGAAATCATAAATTCTTCCAGGGTAAATCAACTTATGAGAGCAACTGTATGTTAATATAGCACCACCTTCAGTTAGCTTTACACAAATATAGAAACATCTTTTCTCAACACCATGAGGATGAAGAACCCTTATAAAGGACTGTTTTTGAAACAGCCACCACATATTTCTCTGTATTTTAATACTCTGTATTTTAATGAACGTGACCAAATCAGGTCAGAGGAGACTATATTTCATAACCTGAACGAAGGCTTCTCATCCCAGTTGTTAAAAAGGTCTCTTCACACAGTGCTTTTCCCTGTAGACTGCTGCTGTCCTAGCATTACAGCAGCATTAGAACAGTCCCATTTGGTGTCAGTAGTCCCACTGTTATACCACATGGGAAAAGCAGCCATTTTTATAAGGTGCAATAAACTCAATAACAGCCCATTTTAAATCGGCATTTATAGCCATTTTGAATAATGGACTTCTTAGAAACCTGCTCGGTTAGTCTAATGGCCCTGAGACAGAGCCTGTGAATTTTCTGTTTCCCAGGAGGAGGCTTCCACCACTGCTCCAGCGACAGAGGAGGTGGATTTTGTGCCTATGCTGACATCACTTTGGCCATCAAGGTAAAACTGAATCAGACACTTTTTTTTTTTTTTTTTTTTAGATTCCCCATTATTTAACACATTGACTTGACACTCATTGTTAAAACTGCCATTATTCAAAATCAAGGCATGAACCCAAACGCACAGTTGGAAAAAGGAAAGTTTTCACTAGAACACCCATAAAGTACAAACAGGAATCGCATGAAGCTCATTGTTCTTTATGGATGAGTTAAAAGATTAATTTGGGCATTGTGAACATTGTTCTGCTTGAGTTTTTCATGTAAATCCATGTGAGATGTAAAAGTTTTTCTCATGCTGGGGATGTGTGTTCAGAAAGCAAATATTTTCTGATTTATCTCTCAGTTTCTGTTTGAGAGAGTCGAAGGCATCTCCAGGGTGACCATCATCGATCTGGATGCTCATCAGGTGAGCCGATACATCACTTCTCTCCGTGTCAATTCACACCGCTGCTTAGCAGCCATCATTGATGACAAAATAGCCCCACTTTTACCGCCAGAGCCTCCCTGCAGGCAAATTTGGCCCTTACCATCAGATTCAGCAGAATGTATCTTAAAACGTCTCCGCTGACAAACAGCCGAATGAATACAGGCCTATGCAAACAGTAGGATGTCTTCAGCAATGTTAGGTACCTTGTTTGTTTGGGCTTTTTTCATATTGTGAAAAATGTGTCCTAACCATGATAAAGAATCACTTTTGATATTTTTTAAATTAAAACAATGGCTATTCTTACAACTACAGCTTGAAAATGTTTAAGGCCAATATTGATTAATTTCATTCTGATGTTTTTTCAATAATGTTGGAAAAAACAGAATGAATGCTGTTCTTGAAGGTCATTTCACCTTTGTTGTGGAGATTTGAGGAAAATGAGTGAAAAACCAGCATCCAGACATCATATTTCTGTATTCCTGCATGTTTCCAAAAACTGTTTGATATACTTTGTGAGAATTTTGATAAATGCAGGGATCTCCATCCATCATGGGATACTTCCCCACTGACCTAATCCCCGTCTCACTCACGTGTTTGTTCGTGTGTCCTTCTGGGCACATGGCGGGTGCCTCTTGCTATGTTAAGAGGTGGAGGGGTGTATTTGTTTATGAATGCAAGTAGCTGTAATTTGGCATCTTAATCAAAAATAATAATGTTCTTTATTATTTTTCTTTGTTTTTGTAAAACAGCACATTTGTAAAAAAAAATCATAAGTAACAACAATAGTTTTATTTTAGAAATTAAAAATAAATTATGACTAAAGAGGTTGTGCATACAGGTGGATTAACAATTAATTTGGTAATTACCAGTACTGTTAGTTTAAGGCAGCTTTGACATAAACTTGCATTAGGTGGTGGTGTAATACATTTAACACTGTATAATAATGCTGTGCATCATTTGTGGGCTGAACTCTCTTAAGCTGTAGAAAACAATGACTCAACCTTTTTAAGACCCTGATTAACATATATTTGCCTTAAGATATATTTTCAGCATAATGACTTGTATCCACCACCAATTAGGCTTAAGAATTATGCAAACACTGATGATGTCTTAACAACCCAGGTTCAAGGCTGCATTGTATTAATAGCCTGGCATTCATGTTTGAGACCAGTTTGCACGTACAGTGGGGCAAAAAAGTATTTAGTCAGCCACCGATTGTGCAAGTTCCCCCACCTAAAATGATGACAGAGGTCAGTAATTTGCACCAGAGGTACACTTCAACTGTGAGAGACAGAATGTGAAAAAAAAATCCATGAATCCACATGGTAGGATTTGTAAAGAATTTATTCGTAAATCAGGGTGGAAAATAAGTATTTGGTCAATAACAAAAATACAACTCAATACTTTGTAACATAACCTTTGTTGGCAATAACAGAGGTCAAACGTTTACTATAGGTCTTTACCAGGTTTGCACACACAGTAGCTGGTATTTTGGCCCATTCCTCCATGCAGATCTTCTCGAGAGCAGTGATGTTTTGGGGCTGTCGCCGAGCAACACGGACTTTCAACTCCCGCCACAGATTTTCTATGGGGTTGAGGTCTGGAGACTGGCTAGGCCACTCCAGGACTTTCAAATGCTTCTTACGGAGCCACTCCTTTGTTGCCCGGGCGGTGTGTTTTGGATCATTGTCATGTTGGAAGACCCAGCCTCGTTTCATCTTCAAAGTTCTCACTGATGGAAGGAGGTTTTGGCTCAAAATCTCACGATACATGGCCCCATTCATTCTGTCCTTAACACGGATCAGTCGTCCTGTCCCCTTGGCAGAAAAACAGCCCCATAGCATGATGTTTCCACCCCCATGCTTCACAGTAGGTATGGTGTTCTTGGGATGCAACTCGGTATTCTTCTTCCTCCAAACACGACGAGTTGAGTTTATACCAAAAAGTTCTACTTTGGTTTCATCTGACCACATGACATTCTCCCAATCCTCTGCTGTATCATCCATGTGCTCTCTGGCAAACTTCAGACGGGCCTGGACATGCACTGGCTTCAGCAGCGGAACACGTCTGGCACTGCGGGATTTGATTCCCTGCCGTTGTAGTGTGTTACTGATGGTGACCTTTGTTACTTTGGTCCCAGCTCTCTGCAGGTCATTCACCAGGTCCCCCCGTGTGGTTCTGGGATCTTTGCTCACCGTTCTCATGATCATTTTGACCCCACGGGATGAGATCTTGCGTGGAGCCCCAGATCGAGGGAGATTATCAGTGGTCTTGTATGTCTTCCATTTTCTGATGATTGCTCCCACAGTTGATTTTTTCACACCAAGCTGCTTGCCTATTGTAGATTCACTCTTCCCAGTCTGGTGCAGGTCTACAATACTTTTCCTGGTGTCCTTCGAAAGCTCTTTGGTCTTGGCCATGGCGGAGTTTGGAGTCTGACTGTTTGAGGCTGTGGACAGGTGTCTTTTATACAGATGATGAGTTCAAACAGGTGCCATTCATACAGGTAACGAGTGGGGGACAGAAAAGCTTCTTACAGAAGACGTTACAGGTCTGTGAGAGCCAGAGATTTTCCTTGTTTGAGGTGACCAAATACTTATTTTCCACCCTGATTTACGAATAAATTCTTTACAAATCCTACCATGTGGATTCATGGATTTTTTTTCACATTCTGTCTCTCACAGTTGAAGTGTACCTCTGGTGCAAATTACTGACCTCTGTCATCATTTTAAGTGGGGGAACTTGCACAATCGGTGGCTGACTAAATACTTTTTTGCCCCACCGTAATAACCTACATCTATTGACAAATGGTAGGGATCAATATAGATGCTGAGTGAATTATTCATTAAGACCAAAGAATAAACCTACACTGCCCTCTTAGCAGATAATTGGGCTGAGAGAAAAGCAGTAACCTGTGGCTCAGGTGGTAGAGCAGGTCGGTGGATTGATCCCCGGTTTCTCCTGTCCATGTGTCGGAGTTGCCCCCAGTGCAACCATCCAGTGTTAATTCAATTCAATTCAATTCAATTTTATTTATATAGCGCCAAATCACAACATAAGTCGCCTCAAGGCGCTTCATAGATACAGAGAAAAACCCAACAATCATATGACCCCCTATGAGCAAGCACTTTGGCAACAGTGGGAAGGAAAAACTCCCTTTTAACAGGAAGAAACCTCCGGCAGAACCAGGCTCAGGGAGGGGCGGCCATCTGCTGCGACCGGTTGGGGTGAGAGAAGGAAGACAGGATAAAGACATGCTGTGGAAGAGAGACAGAGGTTAATAACAGATATGATTCAATGCAGAGAGGTCTATTAACACATAGTGAGTGAGAAAGGTGACTGGAAAGGAAAAACTCAATGCATCATGGGAATCCCCCGGCAGCCTACGTCTATTGCAGCATAACTAAGGGAGGATTCAGGGTCACCTGGTCCAGCCCTAACTATATGCTTTAGCAAAAAGGAAAGTTTTGAAGCCTAATCTTGAAAGTAGAGATAGTGTCTGTCTCCTGAATCCAAACTGGAAGCTGGTTCCACAGAAGAGGGGCCTGAAAACTGAAGGCTCTGCCTCCCATTCTACTTTTAAATACTCTAGGAACAACAAGTAGGCCTGCAGAGCGAGAGCGAAGTGCTCTAATAGGGTGATATGGTACTACAAGGTCATTAAGATAAGATGGGGCCTGATTATTTAAGACCTTGTATGTGAGGAGCAGGATTTTGAATTCAATTCTGGATTTAACAGGAAGCCAATGAAGGGAAGCCAAAACAGGAGAAATCTGCTCTCTCTTTCTAGTCCCTGTCAGGACTCTTGCTGCAGCATTTTGGATTAGCTGAAGGCTTTTCAGGGAGTTTTTTGGACATCCTGATAATAATGAATTACAGTAGTCCAGCCTGGAAGTAATAAATGCATGAACTAGTTTTTCAGCGTCACTCTGAGACAGGATATTTCTAATTTTAGAGATGTTGCAAATGGAAGAAAGCAGTCTTACATATTTGTTTAATATGTGCATTGAAGGACATGTCCTGGTCAAAAATGACTCCAAGGTTCCTCACAGCGTTACTGGAGGCCAAGGTAATGCCATCCAGAGTAAGAATCTGCTTAGATACCATATTTCTAAGCTTTTCAGGTTAGCATGTGCGTGAATATTGGATAGAAGTGCTGAGGTACAGAGAAAAAGCATTGTACAAATGTGTGTGTGACTGTGAATGTGACTTGTAGTTGAAAGCACTCTGTGTGCTCAAATTGAGTAGAAAGGCACTATAGAAGTATTGGTCCATTTACTATGACATATAACGTTTTCTTGTGAGCAGTGTAATAGATTCTACAACGCTGTGATGCTTTTTCACAGCGAAGCAGTAATGATTTTTAGGTTGAGTTTATAAGATGCTTGCTTGGAGTCCAGCTCTGAGAGCATATTCTTATCTGTCTATTACGTTTATAAAGCATCACCTGTGTGTGATGCGAAACCGAAAATATGGATTTTGTGATCTCAGATACAGATATCTATTGATCATTATATAGTCTATAATACTTAATGCTTACCGTAATAAAGGGGAACAGTTAATTATTTTCTGCGATATAGAGCAACACTATGTCTGGAAGGAGAGAATCTGTTCAAACCTGACTTACCTGTACCAGGACAATCACTGATGTTTTCTAAAATCGTTTGCTATGATGGCATCTCTGCATAGCTCAGTATTGCATCACAGGTTTCGTCACTTTGAATAAATGCTTGGGTGGGCCAGCTATATTAATGAAATATTTATGTATATTTTTTACCCAACCATCGATTTGGCCTATGTCAGCTATAAAGGGCAAAAAGTGAGGTACACTCTGGAAAGGTGGCACAGGGCTAAGGCAGAGAGACAGACAATTACTCGTACTCGCATTCACAGTTAATCTAACATGCATGTCTTTGGACTGTGAGAACCTCAGGTAACCAGAGAAAGTCCACGCAGGAAGGCCCAAGCAGCGACACAAGGTCGCAGCCGCAGCATTTTACTGCATTGTATTTTGTACCAAATCATCATCAGTGGCCGACAAGTGGTGCTCGCTTTCAGACATGTCTGGGTTTGTGTTTTTGTTGTGTACACTAGTTCACAGCCCTCGTATTTAAGTAAGCATGGATGCGCCTTCTTTTTTTCATGTACACATCTTTGCCTGCTGGCGATGTACCACTACAATACTTCAAACTGTTGAAATAAGTTGAAACTTTTTCACAAAGACCCTTGGGACTGTCAACCAGCTTTTAAGTTATTACCTTCATTCTCCTAGGAGTTCATTCCAAATCATCTCAACCAGGCTTAGACTGAATGATTACTGCTTTCTCGCTCTCACAAACACACACTCACACAAACAAACATACACTATAAGCCAGTGTCAAGATTTCGCTGGCACAAAGTCCATTGCTTACATTTCTTGCCCTAAGAAGTTACCCAATTTTTATTGGCCTCTCTCAGTGCTGGTTTCTTTGCAGCAGTTTAGTCATGAAGTCTTTATCCACACAATTTCTTGTAACAGTTGATGTTGAGAAAGGTCTACTACTTAAACTCTTAAGGATTGATGCAGGCTCTAATGTGAGGTGAAGTTAGCTGGTAATTTAGGTGGCTAACACTAATGGACTCATTCTCTGCAGCAGAGGGAACTCTTGGTCTTCTGTTTCTTCAGGCAGTCCTCATTCTAGCATTTGAAGGTTTTGAAGATTGTATTCGAAACTTTTAATGTTTTAACTATACATTGGTAAAACACAACTGATGCTGATTAGTACAGTTAGAAATTCCAGGGACCGTTCACCATCACTGACATGCAACAATTTTATGATGATGGTGGGTAAAATAATCCCATTCTAGGAGATTAGGGGGTTAAGATGTTGCTCGTCAATATCTTGATAGTTTTTGTTTGCTCACTAATTTGTGTTTTTCTTTTCTTTTTTTCCTGTGTTGTTTTTATAAAATTTATAAAAGTTTTTTTCTGGAACATAGATAATAGTTAGAATATTTTAATATAGAATACAAAGAAAAGGACAAATACTCATCTTATGCTTTATGAGTAGGGATGGGAAACAAGAACCAGTAATTCCATTACTTACAGCATGCTAATGCTAAACTAGCCAAGAACCCAGAGTGATGGTAAAGCTGAGTGAACTTTGAACCCAGGCCAGCAGCCAGACTCTGAACATCTTCATTTTGTACTTGTTAATGTTTCTACAGTTGAATCACCGCAGGGATTTCTTTAAAGTCTCTCTGTGCCAGTTTCCATCTTTGCTTTGTGCTGTCGCTTTGTGTTCATACCTTTCGTATGAATACCTTTTCGAGAAAAATCGTACGTGTGTCCTCATTAGATCAGAAATTTGTCTTTGTGTCTGTAGCCTGAGGATTATATTAATTTTTATAAATCTACAGTGTATGTGTATAAACAGTCAGCAGCCTAAAAAAATATTCTCTGCATCTCTGAGATGGAAAAAATTGATTTTTCTTTAATACTCTTTGATTATGATTTGTTAAGCATTAATGGATGGTTCTTATATTAAATACAGATGTTCAAGCTAAGTTAGGGAGGATATGTTCCAAAGAACTGAGGGAAAAATCCTGTTTGAAGGCTTTCAGCTGACACTAACAAATGACAGTGAAACAGCAGTCTTTTATTGTACAGTACAGGATGTGAGGAAGAAGATAAGATGAATAAGACTGGAGGCAGCAGGAGCTCAGGCAGCATATGAGATGATTTATAGTCTCCGCATATCTTTTGGATTTAGAGGACAGGGTATTCACTTATGTAGTCATTTTCTAAAAGAAGTCAGTGTGACCCCTCAGTTCAGTATGTTGGTTTATTCATACAGTATAAAATACAACTACATGCAAAAGTTACAGTTGTCTATAACCTTCAGATCCATCCGTGTCTTGATTGTTATTATGTGATGTCTACAATGCATCTCTAAAATAACCTAAGTGCAAATAAATATGTCTTGGCTGTTCTGGAGAAGCTTCAGGTGGGTCTTTCAAATTCTTTAACCTATGTGCTACATGCAGTCCCATTTCATCTCAAGTTCTCCAAACTATTAAAAAAGAGAGGAGAAAGAAAACAATCTGTGTGTATATCATTACATGTCCATCCAAAGTTACCAATTAAAATGGGATGTATTCTGCTTTTCTGTATTTCCTGTCATATATATATACTATTATACAGAGTTTATTCAGTGAAACCTCTGGTCAGTTAGGTAGCAGAGGGTCTTGTTAATCGGTTTCAGCTGCTTTTCTGTTACTGAAATTAACAACTGATGCACTAAAGGGTCAACAATGAGACAATCCCCAAACTGGAATGGGTTTACAGTTGGACAGTTTTCCCCTCATCATTGTTTCTGACTGGATATGCAAAGAGGAACAGGATGGGCATTGTAGTGCCTACAAAATGCCCTCCAACACACCACTGGTGTGAATGTCTCTAACCAAACAATCAGAGACTGACTTCATTAGGGTGGGCTGAGGACCCAGTCTCCTCTAGTATAGGTCCTGTATATTTGGTATTTGCACCCTGTGATTTTTAGGGTCTGGAAAAGCTGTGGGGAATTTATTATAAATCAAATTGTAATATTCATTGAAGTACATTTTTTGCAAATTGAGACCAGAAAAAAATCTAAAGGCTTATTCCAAATTGACATTCAATGCTGTAGGGGACAATCAAGTAAAAGAGAAATGTGCCCTCTTTTAATTGGAGGTTTTATGCATCATCATCGTATAATAAAAAGATCATCTGGTCCTTTGCAGGTCTTAAGATTTGGTAAATACAACCTCAACAACATGTAACATGTTAAACTGTCCCATTATTTATTCATGAAAAACTAAGCCTAAACATATTCTCAAACCCTCTTGTTGAATAATAATTGCTGTAATATTCAGTTTCACTCTCACTAAATAACTAGTACATCTAGTTTCTTCAGGATTTATAAGAATGTTTGTTAATATCGTTCATCTAAAAAAGTCATGTTTTCTACTAAGTTTAGCCTTCACATAAAGTGAAGTCAGAGTTTGGTATCAGGGAGTTTCATAATATAATAATAATTAAATTAAAAGTAATTAATAATGAACAATCCAGCAGGAATACAGTTCGGGTTACAGACTCACAGTGTAGTTTTTTGCCGCTCTTTTAGAAATTGTCTGTTTGCCACTGCATGTGCGTCATGCATGTCACTCCATGACATGCATGACGGACATCATGGCATCAACCCACTGAAAGCGTTCCTTTTTTGACTGCAGCTGGGAGAGATTTACTTCTCACAAGCAAACCCACAGCGTCAGACTGAGCTGTTCACACAGTGAAGCTGTTGTTGCATCGTGGAGTCGGCGTTCTGGAGACTGGTGATTCTTTATTTAATTGTCTGCTCTTGATGCAGCATCTGCCTTCTCTGCTTTCACAGCATTTGAGCTAATGTTGGCTCCTCGGTGACACTGTGCCCACCACTTTGTTCATTTGTCATTGTTTTGGATCCATGCTATTTTTTATATAAACATTATTATATTTAGTTCTGCATTTATCTGTGACATTTGTCATAAATGTAATATTTAAGTTTAGTGATGAATTTCTATAGATTTTGCAGTCCTAAGCCCTGCTTTGCTCCACTCACTCACTTGATCTTTACTTTGGATTTGTCGTTGAACCAGACATGAGAGCCTATCAAGCAGCCATCTTTACCATTCATCATATAAAAATGCATCACACAGTCATTGAGCATGATGCTCAGCTGGTACAGAACAGTCCTTCACATCCCATACATCCATTATTCCATCCAGTACTACTAAACTTGGCACAAAGCCTAATCTCCTGACAGCAGCCAGACACTTTGAGTGACAAATGGAGGGGAGGGAATGAAAAGTGATGGAACAGCTGTGAGTTTTTTGAAAGCATTTTTAACATTTAATGCCTTCAGATGACAAGACTATTTATTCCTCATCTGCTGCTGTCAGTCAGCGCAGCATGTCTCGGGTAAACAAATGGGTCTGAGGGACACCTGTGTGGACCTCGGCACTTTCAAATGATGTACTGTAGCTGACTGTCAAAGACATCTTCAAGGGTGAAAAAGGCTTACTTGATTCAGTTTGTCAGTGCTTAATGATGTTTGGAGAAACAGCGACAGCATCAAAATGTTTTCATGGTTTTTTTTTTTTTAATGGCACGTGGTCCTGCTGTTTTACAGGGAAATGGACACGAGCGTGACTTTCTGGACGACAGGCGAGTGTTCATCATGGATATGTACAATCGCTACATTTATCCTGGAGACGAATATGCCAAAAGTGAGTGAAAAGCACCGTCGATTTTCCTCTCAAACTGCCTCTTTTGACCTTTCAATTCATAACAATTTTGAAATAATTCGTACCTTCAAACAGGTTTATGCCGTTCACATGTTCTATAGGACGGAAATGCATGAGAAAAACAAACCCAACGCTTGTCCAAATACCCCATCAAGGTTGAGGTAGTAGCAGTGGTTAGTTGCCTTCCCCCACTCCCATCCCTTAGATGTCACTGTGTTTTAATTATGCTGTGATTTCCCCGAGCACTACAACTCACTCTGTTAGCACTCAGTGGGAAATCTAGCACGCAGCAGTCCCTGCAACACCATAATCATGGCTTCTGCACAAATTAATCTGTCAATACATTGAAGCTCCTCTGACAGGGACCACATTCCACTGTGTAGCCCCGATTCTAACAATACTCTGCAGAGCAAATGTCGCAGTCTGCCTTTAAAAAAATTCTCTCCGTCCTCCATCCAGTTATCTTGCTTTGCACAATTAATTGAATTTAAGACATTTTATAATTGTCTGTCCCCTTAAGAGAGTAAAATAAATGTATATTCTGGCTTGTTTAAGATAAAAAAAACTGCCGTCGTATTCTTTTTCATATTTTTTCTCTGAGACACATTATTTCTCTGTACCTTTAGAGCCCAAGCTTATGTTTTTTTTTTTTCTTGAAAGTCTTGTAAAAACTACCAAGAACTTTTTGTTTGACTTTAATGTGCCGTTGCACTGGCTCGTCCTGCTTTTACAGCCTTATTCTGTTTAAAAACATTAAGGTTTTCCAATTAACCTTTTTCATCATTTTCAAGTTTAATTAGTATCAATGGAGTTAAAGCACTTCTGCAGAATTGTAAAATTTTAGAATGAAGAAATCCAGTTACCTACATTGATATTCTATTAAAAAAATCAGATGTTGTTTTAGTTTGATTTGTTAATCATGTTAGAAACAGAGTATTACTAAAGAAAGTCAATAAAATCTACTGTAAAATATACATGAAAAGGTCTCATAAACAAAAGTCGGAAGAGCTAAATCACACATTGGTCCGGCATCCTTACTTGATACTTGTTATAAATAATTAGCCATCTTCTCCAGTGTCCGTCATACACAAATACAGGTAAAGGGAGCAATATTGACCATATTGTTACAGTTTAATGTATTGCTGGTTAAACATGTAATTGATGTGGGTGCTGCTTTTACGTGTCACATCCACTGTGTTGAAGATCAGAAACGTAACATCCAGCATCCTTGTTATAGAAGTTTGGTTAGTTTATTTTTTTTAAACTGGGGATGCTGAAGATGTATTTTAAGTTGTTTTTACACCTAAAGCCACTTTCACCTACTGACACAGCGCTTTATTCAATCAGTGATAATTTTGTCAACTTATAATTTTCATTAGTTTTCGTTGGCGACAAGAACGAATGCTTGAGGAAAAACACTATGATAAAATGTATTGACACTTTCGTCGATGAATTAAATGCTCCCATTAAAACACAACGTAATGTGAATTCTTGGGAGGAAGAGAAGAGCAGACACATTTCGTGTTTGATGTTAAGGAAAATAATATTTTTGCAAACGGTGTGGAGAAACTCTCACCGGTAAAACATTTTAGTCAAAGGAATCTACTTCAGATTTTATCTGTGATAATCTTATATTTTATCAACTGAAACTAAACTAAAATAAATCTGATGGCTAAATTATGACTAAAACTAAATCAACATTTGCTGTAAAAATTAACACTGTATTCAGTACACTTTAAAGGTGCAATATGTAAGATTAATGTTCACAAGTTACAAGTGTAACTTTAGGTGTCTAACTCTGAAATAAGAAACAAAGAATCACAAGGAATTAGAAGCTTTTGCCATTAATGAAACGTGGTCATATGCAGTGGTACAGACCAGGCATGCAACATGAATACACAGGTGTCTAAACTGACAGCTGTTATTTTAGATTCTGCTAATAGTCTTAGCTAGCTCATAGTTTTCCAATGAACAGCAGCTCTCTGACTGAAAATGGCAACAGTAACTCAAATAAACACATTATAACCATGGGAACAAAGAGGGCATCCTTACTGAACTTTGAAGCACCAAGAACAAGAAACACAGACTCACTAAAATAGGACGGCATAAGGCTGTAAAAATGTTGCCTGATCAGTGTTGATTTCAACATTTGAAAGGTAGGGTCAGGATTTGGTGTAAAATATATTAAGATATTTTCTTGGCACATATTGGATCACTTAGTACCCAGTGAGCATGATTTAAACACAACGTATATGTAGTATTGTATGACCAGAGTGTAGCCATCTTTTTATGGATGCTTCCACAGGACGCAGCATGATTTCACAAAGCTGGCCTCAGTAGCAGATCTCAATCCAACAGAGCACTCTTGGGATTTGGTGAAATTCAAAGCTGAAAAATCTCTATGTGATGCTATGGAACAAAATCTCTAAGGATTGTTTCCAGCGCTGTGTTGAGTCTGTTTTATGAAGAATTAAAGGAGTTCTGAGAGCAGAGCAGAAAGGGCTCCGACCTGGGACCAGTAAGGTCTATAAAGTATCCATATACAAACACAAAGACTCCAAAGTAGATATGCATTGATTTGAATATCTTTTTCAATATCTTATTCATTGTCTTTTTACACCACCGTTTTTCAGGTGCAAGTGCTCTTTAGAATGAAAACTACGATTAGCATCCATGAGTAAATCGAATTAAAGTATCATTAATGCTTTATTTGCTCTGTCTGTAGCCCCACTCCTGTGTGACTTCTGTTAACCAAAAATATGGCGTGGGCCGTGTTTAAGCTTTACCCTTCCATTTCACTGATTTATACTTGGTGGTTAATGGTCTCACTCAGTGTCATACTATGTCAAACTGCTTGTACTTTTCAATAAAACTGTCTAACCTATTAATAAAAAGTTTTTCTAATATGTATTAAAACAGGGGAAGTATAGACACAAATCTGAGGTTGGA
The DNA here is from genome assembly GCF_018398535.1 of Haplochromis burtoni. Lineage (NCBI taxonomy): Eukaryota > Metazoa > Chordata > Actinopteri > Cichliformes > Cichlidae > Haplochromis > Haplochromis burtoni. The sequence continues at coordinate 340,292 of NW_024582857.1, read as the reverse complement.
AAGATGATGGCTACTTCCTGCTTTATCTAACAGTAGAAAGATTTTCAATTTACTTGGAAAAGTATCCATTTGGAAGCACATATTACAGATACGAGTCAGAAGTTTTACAATACCATCAATGGCTTCCTTCACTATTGCCATACCAGTTTTATTACAGTCAGTCGACGATTTATTCTTACACTTTCTCATAATAGTCATTTCTTTTTTTGCTCTCAGAACTCTGCCAGTTCTAAAAGAAATCCTGTTGAAATACTGCAGCAATTCCTAGACCATGTATAAGTGATGTCTTTGGAATCAACTCCCCATAAATGCTTCTACTTTGTATTAGTTGGGTTATTGAGTTGCTATGTCCGGTAGCTTCACTGTGTCTTATATGCACCAGTCTTGTATTAATTTTTTGTTCAACAACAGGAGCAATAAAAAGGAAGGTGGAGCTGGACTGGGGCACTGAAGACTCAGAGTACCTTCAGAAGGTTGAGCTCCACATGGAGGGAACACTGAATGAGGTCTTGCCTGATATCATCGTTTATAATGCAGGGACAGACATCTTGGATGGGGACCCACTTGGGGGACTCTCAATATCACCACAGGTACTGTCACTACTGATTATTTTATACAAGGGTTTCAGAGTAGCATTCATTTGCCATTTTCGAGCTGGCAAATGACCTCTGCTAATGACGGTCCAGATGGCTGGATCATCATCAGTGGAGTTTCCACTCATGCAATAAAAGTTTAGCAGCCCAGCAAACCTATAGTCAGGTAAAAAGAACGTGCTTCTTAATTTGCTTTATGGGTCACCACAGGAGATGAACTTTCTCCATCTCACCCTATCCATATCCATAGTGTTCCATCACATCCATCCATGCTGTCCTCCTGCACTACATCCATGTATTTTTTTGTGGTCTTCCTCTTTTCCTCCTGCCTCGACGCTCCATCTTTAAAATCCTTTATCCAATGTATCCTCCGTCCCTCCTCCACACGTGTTCGAACTGCTCAACCTGAGCTGTCACTCTGATGTACTTATTTCTAGTCTTGTCCATCCTGGTCACTCTCAATGAAAATCTTAACATCTTCAACTCTGTCACCTCGAGCTCAGGCTCCTGTTTTGTTTTGTTTTGTTTGCCAGCTCCTTGCATGATAACCTTTCCAGCTGTCTCCATCTCATTCATCCACATGTATTCTGTCCTGCTTCTACTAACTTCAGTTCGTCTTTTCTCCAGAGCATACCTGCACCTGTCCAGGCTCTTTATCACCTGCTCTCTACTCTCACTACAGATCAGTGTCATCTGTCAACATAATTGTCCACTGAGACTCCTGCTTGACCTCATTAGTCAACCTGTACATCACCATCGCAAACAACATGGGGTGCAGAGCTGATCCCTGAACCCATATGTGACTCCTACCATATACCTCATCACTGTCTTGCTGTCCTCATACATGTCCTGTAACACCCTTACATGCTTCTCTGCCGCTAGACTTCCTCGTGCCGTACCACACTTCCTCTCTTGTGCCCTGTCATATGCTTTCTCTAGATCAGCAAAGAAGCAGTGAAGCTCCTTCCGACCTCTATACTTCTCCATCAACACTCTGAAAGTATACATTGCATCTGCAGTGCTCTTCTGATTGTCATTTCTCTTCTAAACCTAACTTCAACTACTCTTTCCAATAGCTTCATGGTATAGCTCATCAGCTTTATCTCTCTGTACCTTCTGCACATAACCCTTGTTCATGAAAATAGCTGCCAGTACAGTTCTTCTACTCCTCGGGCATCCTGTCAGTCTCCACAATCACGTTAAAAAGTCTGATGAAAATGTCCAGTGCCCTCTGTCCTCGACATCTGGATCCACTCTTCATATCTGCCCTCACTTCCTCCTTACTAATACTCTACACTTTGTGATTCACTAACTGTCCTCCATCTGTCCTCCTCTCTCTCATATTTTCTATTTTAATGAGTTTCACAAAGTGCTCTGTCCAACACACTCTCTTCAGTCTTTAGTACATTTTCATCTCTGTCCTTAATCACCCTAACCAACAACATAATTTCTCTGCCTAATACCTTACCTACCCAACTCCTCCTCATCACCTCTGTTCCCTTCACCTACATGTCCTGTAGGACATATGCACTGACAATGTTTAATATCAGCCCTTTGACTTGCAGCCACAAACTCCTGTCTGACACTCTCTTCACCTCCACAACACTGTTCTCATCTCTTCCTTCAAGCTTACTCCTATTTTGTTTTGCCTCTTATCTATAACATAAGCATTGTACAGTCTGATCTTGGGATGAATTTGCTAGGACAACCACTCCTGGGAAAACTGACTGCTGGACTTAGGGTTATATAACTTATATAAATCTCTAAGTCCATGTCAATCGACAGCAACTGGATAGCTGTCCATGTCTTTCTTCCTGGGAATTGTGTTAACATACATTTGGATTATCCATACCTGCATGATACTTAACCCTATTAATTCCCATGGAAGCCATAACAATGTACTTTGTTTTTCACACACTGCTTCTGTATTTTGGCTTTATTTTTGTGGTGGTATTTACCTCTTTTTAAAACCAGTTATATGCACACACACACACACACACACACACACACACACACACACACACACACACACACACACACACACACACACACACACACACACACAAACTGCTAAAAGCAACAATGGAGGACATTTAAAAACCAGAGAAATCCTATAACATATTACTGTTTTATCTGTTCTGACAATATCCATCCGTTTTTGTCAGCTAATCAAAATAAACCATTTCTTGCTGTATCTGACCGAGGATGAATATGATACGGCACACTTCCTTTGGTTATATACGCGTTACTTTTTCCATGGTGTCTCATTCTGTCCTCTCCCTCCAGAGCTGCACAGAGCGACCACACAGTTAACAATTATCAACATTTAACCAAAAATTGGGCTGCATGTGTTCAGAGAACTAATGTTAGTCTGATACCTTTGATATGTTCTGTTTTTTGTTTGTTTGTTTTTTGTGACTATCCCTACAGTGTATTTTAGGAGTAGGGCTGTGTGATATGACCAAAATCTCATATCCTGATGTAAGACATCTATCGTCCGATAACAATATAAATCACAAAAATTTTACATTTTCTGTAAATTCTGTGAATCTCGGGCAGCTTGACTTGCGTGAAGTGTTTCCAGCTGGGCCTGGTGTACCTTGAGTCAAGTGTTTTAACCGATGCATGAAACCAAGGGCTTAGAGTTGGCATGGAATTTGATAATGAATTGATAATGAATAATGAATAATTTGATCTCTTCGAGTAAAGGGAAAAAAAAAACCCGATAGAAAGAAAAAAAACGATCTGTCAGCGTCTCATTCACCCAGCGGTGCAGAAAGCGTTAAATTACTGGAGCCCTACCTCATGTGACAAATATGGGCAATGTGATTGGCTGTGCCTCTCAGGGAGCTCTGTTTAGTTTTAGCAGCGGCAAGCCTGCGCTGCGAGGACCTGCAAGGAGGAGAGGAGGATGGCAGCAAAAAGGAAGAACCTGGATATAAGAAAGTGTTTTTCAAAGAAACCTGTAAGTCACTTAAAGCCAAGTTAACTCATAAAATGTGTCCGTCACAATAACGTTACAGGCTATGCTAGGCTTTGGCCCACATCAGTCTAAAATTGTATGTAACCACGAATAACGTGTTTTGGAAACTAACTGCACAACATGCAGCACTATTAGTTATCTCAGTCTCAGAGCAGCATTTCTATTTTTGATTGAAGGTGTCAGAGAAAACAGCAGCCTCGAGCAAGCCAGTATATTAGTTTACAGAGGCTGTTAGAATTATATGTCTAACGTTAAAATGTTGGAGACACAATAATTTCATCCTAATGGTAATGATAATTTCATAGGGTTAATTTTTGAGACAAAATATCACAAAGTAGTCATGATTTTGCAAATATTCCACCTTGTAGTGCAGTTTGCACAAATTGTTTTTAAAATGCACTCACACTACAAACATTACTGATGAGTCTAGATCTGCACAAACTGACAGAAACACTGAAGCAGCTCCACATTTTATTCTTATTGTCATGTATGTCCTATTTGTCAGGTGACAGGTGAACCAACACAAAGCTCAGAGATCAATGGTGATACAAGATCACAGGTGAAATTGGATGATGACTTGTTGGTTCATGACTGTATTTGAAGCACATGTGTGACTGCATGCATTTGGAATGTCTTACTGTTATTTATCAGGTGACAGAGGCAGCTCTGCCATGTTGTAGCTCGGACAGGGGTGAAGAGGCGAGGTCACGGGTGACTGATGTTATGGTGCTATAGATTAACGAGAGGAGCAGGCATGTGTTTGGCTCTTTCACATAGTGGACATTGAGTTGTTGTGTGGGACACCAGTAGTCCATGTCTGTTGCTGTAACAGTAGTTCATGTTTAGAATAGAAAATCCCAGCTCACTCACAGTCATTTTTTTAATAGTAATTTAACATTATATAGTTCACATATAAAACTATGAATTGTAATTTTAAATGGTTTAAAAGCATGTAGAATAGCATATGTAGGCCAGTATATTTCTCCTTTTATCAAGAAGCAAAGACAAAAAGGGAAAAAAAAAAGAAACAGGCAGCGTTCGGTGGTTGAATCATCCGACCCCACCAATGCCTTAACCAAATCTACGCCCTTGCATGAAACTATACATTTTTAGACATAAGTTGTAATGGCCGCCGTTGTCTTTGTGAGTATTTATTACACGGCGTGCTGCGGGGAAAAGCCTGTTCTAACGTTTGAGTCTAAGGTTTATTTTTTTAGCACCTGGCGGCTCTTTTTTTAATTCTCATCCAGAAACACTCTGCATCTTTCACGTGATTCAGTTTATTTTGAAAAGTCTCAACAGGATCTTGAGCTTTATTGTGAAAGGTTTATGTGGAAAATAAACAAGCGGACATGCGATGGTTTTACCGTTGTTGTTGCTAGGGACAACGCATAAAAACAGGCGCTTGTCCATCTGTAGCGTGGTTATATTAAATATAAGAGAAAGAGAGAACTTTAAGACATTAATTTAGCCACTACAGTGACCATCAAAACCATGAAAAAACATTGCCGTACACAGTTTATTTTGCGACACCACGAAACAAACGATAGCGTAAAATGAAACGATAGACGTTTTTATATCGTCATCCGATATATATCGTTATATTGAACAGCCCTAGCACTGAGGTCATAACATTGAGTTTTACTGTATATGTTTTTATATTTAGCCCTGCTTCTAATACTTACCTCACATCCAGGTTTATTACTTTAGGGGTGTGGTCAATGTCCTGTACCCAATATTTATTATAATATGTAGTTTATAAACAGGAAGTATAAATACAGTGCTGTCTTGTAAGAACTTCACCACCTATGACTAGGTCAGGGGTCAGCAACCCGCGGCTGACTGAAGAGCATGCGGCTCTTTAGTCTTTATTATTAGAAGTATTTAGCTGAAGTGTATTTTATTTGTGTTTAGTTCTTTTTTTACCTTGTAGTTCTAAATTGGAAGATTATTGTGATTTTGAAATATAAAAATAAAATTATATTCTATTATTTTTTCATCGATCAAAATAAGCGTCACACTCGCGGAAGCTGGTGTACCCGCCGAAACGCCGTGCATTTATCGAGACTTTCAACCCCAGGTAGGCCAATTATGGATCTTCGGATCCACATTATGTCAGCAGCTGTTCTCCACCGTGAACTATGTTAAAAACAAACACCGCTCACGCCTCACAGATGACAGCTTACAGTCCTGCGTAAAGATGAAAGCCCCGATTTGCAGACGCTGTGCGCAGAGGTTCGGACATAAGTCTTATTGTAAACATATCACGGCAGACCCGACGATGTTTGCATGAACACGCTTTTCAGCATCTCTTTATTGACCACTTTTCACACACGGTTGCTGTACGCATACAGCCGGCTGTAGCTTTTCAGCTCACAGCCCGACCACACCAACACAACAGCAGAGACTTTAAGGCAGCGAGGCGTGATTGCGGGTGCCGCTCAGGTCGTCGCCTCCCCTGCAGCGGCGCTGCAGACCACGCCCCGCCACACACATTAACCAGGTAAAATACATATTTAGGCAGAATTTTGCAAATATCTATTTTTATTTTTTAGCAGCATAGTGCTTTTTTTCCAATTATTTTTAAAAGTCAGGTCAAGGCTCCAAAAGCCCAAAGGCGATATAAGGGTGGCGGCTCACAACAGTTTTTGTTTGCTGGATCATTTTAGTTCACGGGTCTTTCCTTTTGTTATATTTCTTTAAGAGTTCAAAATGTGTTAATTACATAAATAAAATGTAATTTTCTCTGTAGCACTTCATGGATTTCATAAGCAGCACACCTTAGTTGCTCTGTGGATTCTTTTAAAAAGCAGTTAAAAACTTTTCTGTTCAAACAAGCCTTTTGTTGATCTACGCATTTTATATTCTTTACATTATGTACATTTGACCTTTTACATTGTGTATAATGTCTATTGTTTGTATTGTTTATTTTAATCTTTGTGTACAGCACTGTGACTGCCTGTCTGTGAAAAGCGCTTAATAAATAAACTTTACTTACTTACTTTAGTTGTTCACACAAAGCATAAAGGTAAAAAACAATATATGCAGTGTTATCTTCATTTTAAATGTCAAAAAGTATTTGCAGCTCCCAGTGTTTTCTTTTGTGTGGAAACTGGGTCCAAGTGGCTCTTTGGGTGTTAAAGGTTGCTGACCCCTGGACTAGGCAGTCAGAGGATGATCAAACATTTGTCAGTGCTGGAAAAATGTATAAAGGTAAAGTTGATATGAAAGTTGAAATGTGTTATAGGTATACATGATGAATCGGGCACTGAGTAGGGATAGCTGATTCTGGAAGTGTTTTTAATTACTGTAAAAAGCTTAAATGTATGGAAGTGTGTTTATTGAAATCCCCAAAAGAGAAAACAGTGTCTGGTAATAATGTGACACATACGTTCAGCTCCTGTTGCCATGGAGAAGAGCCTAGGCAGAGAAAAATCTCTGTAGCTGTAGCAAATCTAGACCACATCATTGTTTCAGCTGGGGCCAAATCACTTCACCACAGCTGCTGAATTCATTCCTCACCTTAATCCTATAATAACATGTCTACAAAACATAATCGCTGGGCCTGCCCCAAAACTCATGTTTGTGACATTTGGAAGTTTACAAATGTTTGCTTCGGTGACAGAGTGGTTCTCTGGAGGTTTATCGGAGCTCAGTGGGAGACATTTCTTTTAATGAGGACGACCTGCAGCTCAAAAGTCAATGCAAAACAGAGAATGAATGAAGCAGTTAAAAGATGTGAGGGTTAAAGCTAATATTCATCTGGGTGCAGCGTTTCTGTGTATCCCAGTTTCTTAGAACCAGTTTATTAGGCAGGCAATTGGCAGCTGGATGCTCTATCAGATGATTTTGGGACATTGCAGGACACACAGTGTTAAAAGTCTTTAGGCTCATAATCTTACGTTGTATTATTATGTCTTATTCAGACATTGCGTCCGCTTATCAGACGAACTGTGTAGGTTGCTTTATTAAATAAATAATAATAGCTCTAAACAGCTTTCCTATTCACCACAACTAAGCAAAAGCATGGTTGGGTTTGACACAATTAGGACAACATTCATTGGATACACTACGCAACTTGGAGGTGCAAATTTTTATACAGATTTCAGCCACAAATATTTAAGTGTTACTTGCTCTCCCACCATCGGTCCTGTACACTGCCAGCCGGGATTATTAGCTGAGACAACCATGACTTGGAGGGAAAACATCAGGATGTGATTAATTTGGGAACAAAGAACAATGAAGATTCAAGTTACTAAGATTTATTAAGGTCACTGAAACCAGTATATAAATTACAAGATGCAAAAACAAAAGGAAAGAAAGAAATTAAATATCTGATGTCATAGAATTTCAACAGCTTTCGTTTGTTTGTTAGGCTGATTTTGGTTTAAAATGGGAAACATACAAACTGTCTTATATGTGAGAAAAATGCGCCACTCAGTTCCTTCTCTCAAACAGGGTTTTCATTGAGCCTGGATAGTCAGAAGTGACTCTGAGTATGCACCACATTTCACTTCTTTCCCTCTTTCTTTCTCCCCTTCTTTCCCCCAGTCAAGTCTGTCCCATATTCAGCAAGTGAAAATAAAATAAACAATAAAAGGTGAATCAAATGGACCATTACGGCAAGGCTGGGATGGTCAATTTGGTAAAGTAAATCCGTTGGGCATCTTTCTTTGCCTTTAGACAACAATTCTGATGGCAAAAGAGCCAAACGGGACAGGCAAAAAAAAAAAAAAAAAAAAAAAAAAGATTTCAGGAGATTAATATTTTTGTTTATAACCTTTCAAAATCCAACATGTTTCTCCGTAATGTACTCTAAACTTTGAGTATTAATGAAGCAAAACATCTGACCAGTAATGAATAGACTTTATGACACAAGAAGAAGCAAAACTCAGCACATTGTAGACGGGATGAGAGACGGTCAAAATTAAACAGGAAACACACAGAGTGAGACACATGGACTTTACACTGGGACCAGGGAGAAACAGACATGGCTACACGCTACTATATGCAATAATATAGAGATTTCGGACCTACCATTCATTAGCTTGAATATCAGACAACATGTATGCATCAACATCAACTCCTCTTAGCACGGTGGGTGTTTCTAAAAGTCTTCTTTAATCCATGCAAACGTACACCCACCTGACATACTACAGAACAATAATAAGATTACCTTTCCAGATTGGAGTTGTAAAAGAATTAAATACCTGGAACATATATTTGATGGAACAGACTTTATTCTGTTTGACAGATTAGTTATGCAGTATGGGATTAACAAGATTCGATTTTTAGAATATCAACAAATAAAATCTTTAGTAAAAAAGAAATGTAAGCATAATCACAGTCAAATTGCAAACCCCAGCATGTGTGGAGCAATTCTTTAATTTCAACCCCCCAAAATTACTGTTCAAAATATACAGGACACTCTCCAAAACAGATGAATCAATATCCCTTCCTATTGCAAAATGAGTCAGTTTTCATTCAAAAGATCAATGCTGTATGATAAATTACCCACAGTGGTTAATTGTAGTCAGTGGTTAAAAGTAACTGTGTCAACATTTCATAGCTCTGAGTTCATAAACAGAAAACTAAAAGCCCTGAGTAGTCTGTTTGTTGTGTCTCTAAATCTTCAATAGTGGATTCTGACCATTATTCTCCCTGCAGAAACTCTGAGCAGTGCTCATATAAGAATTTGTATTTTTTGCAATGCTTCTGACAGCATCAAGGTCAGCTGTGTTCTATGGTCACCAGGTCAGCGTATCTCTGTCCATCTGTCCAATTCAGTGAGGTGCTCACAAAGTAGTACTGATGAGTTTGGCTCGAGACAACACTAACCAATGCTCCTAAAATAATCAGTTCCATTTCAGAGGTTTTGTGGTAGGATTTCACAAAACCTTTCTGCATGAACACCCCTGTAAAGGAAGCCCTCCTGGTGTCTACCCTGTTCCTGCTGATAAAAACAAAGGGAATAGCCTCGCAAGCCTGTTGTCCTACAGCTACACCTGTTCAGGTCCTCTCTAGATTAGTGGACTTGGTAAACAGCTCGGTTAAATTTACTGGCTTGTAGATTTATACTCAATCACTTGAATTATATTTATCTAATTAACCTACCTTGAGCTGATCTTTATGACGAGAAAGGTTGGAAAGGGAATGGGAGCACCCAGGCTTGAATATGCGCTTTCTCTGTATTCTGTGTTGAGTGGAAATCAAAAACTTTGCAAAACTTTGCAGAGAAAAAGCTATAGAGAGGAAAAAATACAAGACCAATTTGTATTGTCACAATTTGGGCAGCGGCTGATCCCTCTGGTGCCTCTGCTGGAATTTCCAACAGTTACGTTTTTGGACCCAATCTTCTGGATCTGATTACACCAACTGTATACTGCAGTTTTGTAAGGAGATATTTACTGATTATTGTGATTATTTACACTTGTCAAAGTTTTCTTACATATTTACACATTTACACATGTACTTACACCAAAAAGGACAAGTCTGTCTCCTAATCAATTCTGTGTTGACTGATAATTGACTATATTATGCTTTCACAGAATTGTGCAGCATACAAATAATGAATGCTTCACTAAACCTACCCTTAAACAGCACTGAATTAAATGTCTGAAACATAAACCATTTTCCCAGATGTAGCCAGGTAGAAATGAAAGACAACTGACCTTTGAGCATGAGGATGATCAGTGCACAATCCATGAGTGAAAAGCTTAGAAAGGCACAGTGTATTAATTTATCCGGTGGAAAGTTTTTTAAACTTTATCCTTTATTGTACAGTTATTGAAGAAAAAAAAAAAGAGAAAAAAAATAGAAGAAAAAGAAGAAAAAAAATAAAGAAAAAAAAATAACAATCATGTTTTGGTAGACTGAAGCACACATCAAAGAATGAGAGCACGCTGGAGCTGCAGCTGATCACTGAGTACTATACTTCATTTTGGCAGTCAGCAATTTGAATTCATGTGCTTGATATTCGTTACATAGTGTATTAACTTTCCTAGAACCATTTCATTAGTGTATATCATTAAATGTATGTACAGAGACTTGTATAACTGTAAATCATTTGTTTTCACCACAATCAATTTTAAATGCAGATGGAAGCCTTACTAATTTCCTCTAATTACTGAAATAAAAAACACGGTGTCAAGCATGTTTATTCAGTGCTAACTGGTTCATTATTTCTCCTGTCAGACCAGTATCAAGTGGTGTTTGAATGTGCGTGGGTGTAGACAGCAAGTGATTAATCAATTAATTAAAAACACGTTTTGGATAGACTGCATGTATTTGCATTTGTTGGAGCGCTTGCATTAAGTCATATTAGAGTAAATGGGGGGCCCGAGATACAAAACCAGCTGTTAACTGCTGTGCAGCTGTGTGAAGTTGAGCCGTGTAGCCTGAATCTAAGGTTTCACTGAATTAAAGTCATTTGTATGTTTGTCACTTGCACACCATGATGTCAACAGTTGGGTTTTGAGTCCCACAATTTGAAGTTTTAGCGTTGGTGTTTTGGCTGCTAACATTAGCTAGTTAGCAGATGCATTCATAAATGGTGTGGGTGGCACCAATTAGTCAGTATCTATATAAAGAAGAATTGAATTGAATGTCCAGGTGGGAGGCCAAAACAGGGTTTTACTTTTCTTGTAACACATTGTTACAGAATTTGTTGTTTTGACATTGGAGACCCCAGCATCTGTTCGCTTCCTTGTGTTCATTTTGCCTTTATGAATTTGCTATCTAACTATTGGAAAAAAATGATATGCCCCTGATCCAGGGCCTGTTTAATAGTTTTTGATTTAAGATCTGGGTTTGCTAGTATCTTTTAAGTTAGGCCTTGTGTACTGTAAGGTATTTAATGTTATGGATGAGGTAAATCTGTTTGGTGCAATGCAGATGTTCTTTTGTGTTGAACTATAACATGCCCAGGCCTATGATTCCAGCCCATTTGTGTCTAATATTGAATGAATCTGCACTGCTTTAGTAGCAGGAAAGAAAAATGTGTAACTGGCAGGCTCAGCTGAATCAGGCCACATGGGCTCTTCATGTAACTAATTTATCAGGAAATTTCAAATTGTACTGAGAGCTGGTCAAAATGAGCCAAATTGGAATTTATTACTTACTGTGCAGAGATTTCCAGCCAGTGATCCTGTGAATCCCAGAAAGTAATTGGCGCAAATGAGGTAAATGTGCAGGATGTGTTAGTTGTGGTGGCACGCTCTTGTATGTTGCAGACTTATTTTGTTCATTTAAACTGGTAAATGTCCTTTAAAAAAAAAAGCAGCGTGCAGCTTAAATAATTATTATTTGAAGTTCTGGCTGAACATGTGTTTCTGCCATGCTTAATAATGTTCCAAATCACTCAGTGTTTTAACAGATGTTCCATAATAAATGACAGTGTTGACACAAACTATTTGAATCCCTCCACAGACATGCATGTGTGCTTCTTCCTCTAGCTGTTCCAGAGCTCAGTAACTCAGTGTAGTGGATTTCTTAGCCATGACTTTGTCCTTGGGTTCAGATCAGGACTCTGGACTAGACATGTCGATGTTATCAGCATGTTTTATCAAATCTTTTATCAATGAGATGCACTTTCTTGCATAAAAAGTGGTAGCTGTTTGTTGCTATTCTAATATCAGCTTCCGGTGTGTTACTGAAGGAAGTTCTAATAAACATTAGTGTTCTCTGTTGGGTAGCTAAACTTATAATCACAATTATCCTGGTTAGCAGTTGTAATGTTGAACATTTAGCACAACTATTTGTTAACTTGAAAACCACCAAAGCAAGAGGACCTAGTTAAAATATTTGCACAAAAGTGCATTTTTTCACATTTATTCTGTTTTCATAATTGCTGGAGGCCAAAATTTTCACTCAAGTTTGCCTTTGAGATGTAATTGCCAAGTCCTTGCATGGGCATTTTTATGAGTATTTAAGTCGAACAAATCACATTTGCCACATTAATTTATTACAGTCATATACTAGAGTTCAAGTTTGGTGTATAGGTTCATTACTCCTGGCAAATATGACACAGAAATTTAGGATTGATGAGTAAATATGAGTTGGGAGCTACAGGTGGAGGATGGGCAGCAGTGATGCAGGGCAGTGGCACAGGGAGATGTTATGGCTTATGGACACCTCCAAAGTGGGCGGGTGCTTTGGTACATGAAATAAGGAGTATGAGGCATATGTGTGACACAGTGCTTCTTGAGTTCCATGCCTGCTCCATTAGTGTGATTGTAATGCTTCAATATTCTACAAATGAGGCTCTGGGACACTCACCATCCTTTTTGACCTTCACCGTAACGTGTTGGTAGTTAAATAGCCTTTGTAAGATGCTTCCTGAAAGTGGCAACAGATGGGAGATTATCACCAATAACAAAAAACTCCACAAGTGTAGTTTTGTTTGCAGCTCTTTGTCTGTTCATGTTAGCGTGTGTTTTTGGGCCAGATCTTTCTGTTCTCTCAGGAGAAAAGAAGTCCAGAGGATCCAGAGAAGGTAGTGCTTGAAAGCATGGACAGGCTGCCTCTTCTTCTACTTCTTACTTTCTTCTCCTTCTTCTCTGCCAGGGCATTATAAAGAGAGATGAGCTCGTGTTCAGGGCTGCGAAGCGTCGGGGGATCCCCGTACTCATGATGACATCCGGAGGATATCAGAAGAAAACAGCCCGCATAATCGCAGACTCCATCCTCAACCTGCACCGGCAAGGTCTAATAGAAGGCAACGCGGCGGAAGGAGAGGGATCGACACCGCTGACGACCCACATGACGCCCACCTCTGGATCGGCAGGGTCAACATCCACAGCTGTCTGAGGAGCCTTGATCCTGGAGCTAACACTAACATACCTGACTTTAAAGCACTAAGTAACTTTATATTGTGCTGTGATCGTGTGACAGCTGTTGTAACATTCAACACTTGTCTAAACTCAGATTATGTAACAAGAAGTTGCACATGTACACTTAAATATTCATAAGCTTTGGTAACATTTTCACATTTGTTATGCGCAGGTTGACACATGCTCAAAGGGAATAATCATTCAGAGGGAAAAAGCTGTCTTTAAACAACCGTGTTTTCACAGCTACGACTTTCATATGGCACAAAAGAGCTTTTTAAATGTTTAATCAGTAGGAGAGTTATGGGTTTTATGTGTAATGTGTGATCAGGTCAGCATTTTGGCTAAAGGTAATCTTTAATCTCAGGAAATGCAAAACTAATAATAGCATATGAAGCATATACTATATTAAGGCTTGATGTACTTAAATAATATACTTCCAATGTATGTGTAAATAATGTCTCAAGTTATAAATATAAAACATATATAATATAAAAACAAACATAACCGCACATGAAAGTGTAATTATCTTAATCAGAAGTAATCGTTGGGTGAATTTTAACATTGAAAGAAGATCAAATCTATATATATAAGTGACTAGTGTCTTAATTGAGATGAGTTTTGTGCTTTGAATCCAATCTAATATGTACAGTTAATGTTTAAAGTTATTACAGGTACTAATTGTCCCTGTAATTGAAAAGATTTGAGACACTAAAACTTTTGACTGAGCACTTTAACTGCTTAAGAAACTCACGTCCCCCAACGTTTTAGACTCCTGAAATTCAGTCTGCTTCTTCCAGCATGTCTAGATTTAAGTCTAAAACCCAGAGTGTTCAGTGATTAATGAGAAAGCCTGTACAGCAGGGTTTCCAGTGGCTTTCACTTTTGATTGGTTGTTTATAGTTAGACACAGAGCTTCCCTAATGATGTTTACACATGCAGAAACTTTGTAAAGGGAGCCACAAAAACACTCAGATCAATATGATTAATGCAGCAGCTGAAACAAAATCACCGCTTCCAAACGATACTAAAGACATCGTCTGACACAGACTGAATACAAGCTGTGTACTGGGGTGTAATGATCACTACGACATTTTACTATCAATCTCTGCCTAAAACATGCACGAACTGAGGTCACAGTGCATCACAAGCCTTTCTGTGAAATACTGGCATTGTCCTTCTTTGCTAATATAAGCTGATATCATATGACAGGGCATAGTGGTGGTCCCATGTGAACCTACACTGCAAAAACCCACCTCCTTGATACTAGATAAATACACTTATTTTTGATGAAGATTTGCTTAAAACAAGTGAAATTATCTGCCAGTGGGGTAAGTGTTTTTTTCTTATTAAGATTTCTTGAAATAAGAACAGAATATCTAGATTTAAATAAAGCTAAAAAATAAGTCTTTTACACTTATTCCAGGCAACAAATCAGAACATTGAAACTTAAAATAAGCTTTAACCACTTATTCTAGGGAACAATTAGATAGTTAAATCTTAAAATAAGCCTTACACACTTATTTCAGGCAACCAATCATGGCAATTGAAACCTAAAATAAGCTTTAACCACTTATTCTAAGCAAAATGTTGAAGAAAATGGGCATAAAACACTTATTCTAAGGAAAAAATCAATAATCTAAAAACTAGTACATTAAATCATTTTAAATAAGTCTTCTCATCAGAAATTGATGCTTCTTTCCTGCGTGACAAAAAATAGGAGACAGATGTTTGTTTGTTGTTTGTTTTTTAAGTTAATTCCCAATAAAACTGTTTTATTGCTAACTACATTGCTGCCTGTATTATTGTTGACGTCCTAAACGTCACCTTTAAAGTGTTTGTGCTAATAACATCATGTACAGTCAGACTGGAGAGCAGCACTGAGAGGCTTTGAACAGATCACATAGTTCAATTCAACATATAATGCTTTAAGGATGCACAAGCATCTACTTAGAATCTATTTAATTTATCATCTGTGATATTATTATGTACAAGTCCAATGTATTTTGTTCATCTCCCTTAAATAAACAGGCAGCCTTAAAGTATGAAATATTCATATACAAATACACATATAAATGTGTGAACTATCTCAGTGGCTGATTGTGCCCCACAGGCCTCAGTGTGAGCTTGAAGACATTTATAATGTTTAAGTAGTTTAATGTGCAGGTGCTGACGATAAACACATTTTGAATGAAAGCTGGGGAACTTTGGTAGCACAGAAACAAGTGGCTATTCTTTGTGACCATATGGATCACTCATATTACCATTATTTCAAATACTCCAAAAAGCTGGGGTCCAGGGTATAATTGGCCGTTTTTGGCTACTTTTGATTTGGCCTCTATATTTCACCTTTAAAAACTGTTTATCTTGCCAATCTGTTATTTTCAGGTGAATGAAATACAGTTACACTTTCAAGCACTTTTAAGCACCACATCTGAAATTCAAGCACTTTTCAAACCTTGAAAAGACAACATCAAAATTCAAGGATTTCAAGCACCCGTACGAACCCTGAAATTTAGTGAAATAATCTGCCAGTGCAGTAAGATAATTACACTTGGTAAGAATTCTCAAAATAAGAAAAATAAAGCCAAATGAAAGCAGGCAAAGTATACAACATGTACACAGCAACAAATATTTCAGTCAATCATAGTACACAAAAATTTAAAGACACATTGTAAGTGTAACATTGTTATTTTGTGTTCCTTTTAGAACTGCTAAACCAGTTAGCTACTCAACATATAAAATGTAATAAAAAGAGCATTTGCAATTTTAAACAGAATTTGCAGAACAGATGTGTTTAAAGAAAGAAAGTACTTTGTATTACATTAATAAGAATTTAAAAAAAAAGAATTCAAGTGTAAATTGCAACTTCAAAGCTATCAGGTCCAAACCATCCAACACAGACCTAATCTTGCTCAAACAGCTCTACGTTTCAATAAAAATTTCTACAGCCTGCCATGACTTTTTTGTATGAGCCTGTGGTCCTTGTCCTTTAACACTTCAGTCTGAATGACAGACAGAAGCGTTGCCACACATTTAGGATAGGTGAGATGAAGGGTGTAGTAGTATGCCATAAGATACAGCAAACCTTCTCCAAGGTCATCTGTGGCAAATGTGGTGATGGGAGTGGTTCCAACTGCAATAAGACAACGGGACCCTTCTAAGAGCAGAACAGGGCTGACGCTGGATCTTCTGCTGGCAAAAAGAAAAACAAAGAAAATTTTACAATGTACGGAGAAACTCCAAAGCTATCAGGGTAGTTCAAATACTTAACCACAAGTATGTATTAGACTTAGACTTCACTTTATTGATCCCTTTGGGGTGCACCCTTGGGGTGATATATGAATGATGACAACCATAGATCAGATGCGCTACAGACCATATTAATGTTATTTTTCTTTAGATTGACAAATACTGTATAGAAATTTCCTAATATTCATGCCATTGAAAAATGTAATAAATTCTGCCTCATCACCGTTAGGATTATGTCTTTACACACTTTAGGAAATGACAAAGGTACTGCACCTGTGATAGTTAAATATGTAATTATTTCCATTTTGTTTTTAATTTCTTTATGATTTTCTTTATTATTTTTATTGAAATTTTTGATCTATCAGTATTCGTGCCATTTCAGATTTCTGCACACTTTTCCAAATATAAACTACATTGTTGGAGGACTTGGCATGGATAAAAAGGCCATATACCAAATAAACTGTTAAAGTGAAGGCTTTAGTGGCATTATTTGATAACAAATGTGAAGAAACCCAGACCTGAAGGACATGAATCAGTGCTTCACTGGCATGTCCCATCTTCTTGGGTGGTGCAGCTCATGATGGGAAGAGAGTTGGTAGTGCTCTGAACAGGGCTATGTTTAAACAGAAGAGGAAAGAAAGAACTAAATCAACTTTCAGTTGAATATTCAATATTATAGCCATAATTGTAATGTTTCACTTACAACTGTCGTCACCAGAACTGCTCCTTGGTGGCAAAAGCATGTTTGATCCACCACTTGAATCTGCATCATAATCTTCTCCCTGGTCGCATGGTGAGATATCCATGAGACGCCTTTTCTTTAGTTTCATCCTAAATAAGAAAACAAAAATAGTTATATTACAGGAGTCCTAAACAAAACTTGCCTCTTTGTGAACTTGAGCCCACAACTGTTTCCTCCTCATAAAATTTTCAGGCCCTGGAAGCAGGTCCCTTAAATCGCCCCTACTGAGGGTGTGGAGCAAGACCTCATCTATGTTGGCAGCTGTAAATAAAAGTCAGTAACTTTCAGAAATGTCAAAGTTGTACATCTCTTTAAATGTATACATGTCACTGTTCAAAAAAGGAAACAATTCCAAATGGTCATTTTGTCAAATACATTTAAATGTAATTTAAATATTTTATTGATTTGACAACATAAAACTGATTCTATGTAGGATCACTGTCAGTGTGTGCAACACAAAATTCATTTAGACATTAATTTGCTTAAATATGCATATGCTTGGCCTACCATTTAGAACCGAAAGGTTGCAATCATCCAAACCCTCCATGATTTTCTGGTGTAGCTTTTGTCAGAACTTTTCCCTGAGGACAGAACAACATATGTTTGGGTCAAAAGAAAAACTGAGTCAAGACACCACCTGCCATGGATCCAAAGTCTATGCAATCAGACACCTGGATAGACTAAGTAGAGCCCGTGTTAATTCCATGGTTAAGTCTTATAAAATTGCTCACATAAAATGTATGACAAGGCTATTCCAAACTAGTTTTCAAACTAAAACTAATAGTGCCCAACTGCTTGTCAAATCATTCAACAAATGATCAAAGCTCAGATTAGGCCACTTCATCCATAAGAAAAAAAGTTACCTCAGTTCAGCAAGGTTAAAGTGACCTGATTTATATTAATAGTTTACAACATAAATAATTGGAAGTAAGTTCACATCTCCAACTTACAATAGTTTATATGATTAATCATAATCTGTCGGAAATGAACTTAAAGTAAATCTATAGGTAAAGATGTCTATTCAAAAATGTGCATTTGGTTTATTCCATCCCCCGTGCATTATTTATTCATAGGCACATGTCATCCACCCAGCACACACGTGGTGATGGCAAGCTCAAGTGTAGCCAGCAGCGCGCCGGCGCGCGACTGACAGAGGCGAGGCGCCGGACACGGCGCCACCGGGCCCTCTGACCACCACCAGTAGGCAACGGGTGAAGTGTCTTGCCCAAGGACACAACGACCGAGACTGTCGGAGCCGGGGCTCAAACCGGCAACCTTCCGATTACAAGACAAACGCCCAACTCTTGAGCCACGATCGCCCCGAAATAAATGTAAAATGGTTCACTTTTAGATTTACAGACTAACTAAGAAAAAAAAAGTAATATATACTTGAAACAAGTCTAATCATCTCACACATGAGACTGGAAACTAGCTTGTCATGTTCAAAACAAGATGGACTGGCTAAATTTAAGACAATAAATCTGTTTTATTTTATTGTTTTATTTTTTGTACCTTTTAACATTTCACAAAGTAAACTTGTTTTGTATTATGAACACATGTTTTTGTTGGTTGGTTGGCTGGTTAGAGGCTGGTCACACCAAAAGTCTTAGAAAGACCAAAACCTGAGGTTGATAAAGCCGCACAACCAAATACTAAAAAGTCTCCTGTGGCACAACCACCAAAGGAAACGGTTGTGAAACCAAAGAAACAAAAAAAGCAAAAACAGAAAAGAGTGGCTGAAGAACCAAGAAGACCAATTACTGCCCGGGCTCTTCTTGAAGCTCAAAACAGCATGGGTGATGGAGCAAACCTGAAGAAGAAATGCAAAAAAACACTGAAGCCACTCCTGAAAAAGAAAAGGCTGAATCCCTCCCCATTTCAAATGCAAAGGAGGACATGGAGAGAGAGAGAAATGGGAAGAACCCCAGCAGACCAAACCCTGTGCCTAATGGAGGGACTTGGCAATATCAACCCATTCCCACATTTAGACCCCCGTTTAATCCCTGGCACGAGATTGCTGCTCTCAGACACCAACTGGAAGCCTCCCAATACCATCAGAACAACCTTTACTGGAAAATGGTAGGTGCAAACAAGAGGGCCTCTTATCACTAGTATCAGGTGAACAAGCTTCATAAACAAATTCACGAGAACGAGCGAAATCATGAGGAAATGATTAAAGACCTCTTAGAGCAGCTGGAAGAGGCTTCTAGTAATAAGCCCAATGACATCAGTGAGACAGACACTCTCGCAAATGACAATGAAGCTATTGTCATATTGGATGAGCTGATGGTTACCCTGCAGGACCAAATCAGCCACCCTACCACAGAGCAGTGTGTGGAGTCTGCCACTCCAACCACAGAGGCTTCACACACTGACTCTGTAGGACTGAAGTCCTCTAAGGAGGCTGAATTTGAGCTCAAATGTAGGATTCAGCAAGAGCAGATTGAGATGCTCCAGAAACAGCTCCTAGCAGCTCAAAATCAGCTTGAAGAGCAGGCCGTTAAACATAGGCAGGAGCAGGAGACACTCAACCTGGAAATCAGTGACCTGAAATCCCAGCTCTGCCCCAACAAGGCCCTTCATGATTTGAAGGTAGAGTCTCTTGAGCGAGAGCTGAGAGAGGCCAAAGCTTCCTCCCTTAAAATCCCACAGCAGCAAAAAGAACAAAATTCCACTGCTGCAAATGAAATGCTCAAATGTGAGCCTCTGAAAGAAAACGAGACTGGAGAACAGGAGAAGATGGAAAAAGAGGACTCACGGCCATCCACTGCAAGGTCTCTGCAGGAGCCTCAGAAAGAAAAAGACACCACAGAACAACAGAAGATAGAAAAAGAAGAGTCAGCTGCATTCTCTGTACAGGAATCTTTGCAAAGTCTACAAGACAAACAGAAAATGCTCAATGTCAAGGTGGCTGAACTCGAGGCTGAAGTTAAGAGCCTGCCAGAGACTCCGCCAAGTAAGAAGAAGAACAAGAAGAAGCGGAACTGTGCGCGTCCCCAATTTCACCTAATTGGTCTCAACATCACGTCCTAGAAATCATATTTATATACAACTAAATTGTCAGTGAACATTTGAACCCCTCTCGGTCAAGACAGAAGGCCACCCCTTCCTGAGCCCGGTTCTGTCAGAGGTTTCTCCCCATTAAGAGGGAGTTTTTCCTCTCCACTGTCGCCAAGTGCTTGCTCATAGGGGATTTGGGGGCTTTTTTTTAACACCAACCACTGATAAGTTCACTGACATCAAATTTAAGACTCAGCAAATATGGAAAAGGATCATTTGTCATCAAGTGAGGAAGCATCCATTTAAAACATGTTTGCTGAGGCATATTTAGTTGTATATAAATATGATTTCTGTCACACTAAGGCCAATCACAGACTAATTGGGACAATTGGTAAAAAAATAAACAAATTAGAAAAATTGAAAAAAAGTAGTTGTGTCATTGTTTCATGTAGATTTCAAATAACATGCCATTTTATGTCAGCATATTTCTGTTACATTTGTAGTGCTCGTGGTCTTATATTCTTATGATCCTGTTTATTTGATGAGTATATCCTTCTGCCTTACTTCACATATTTACTGCTGCTTGGCTAGCTTTAGTCATGCTAGCATCAGCACGGGTAGAAACATCAGAGACATCACATGTAGCTTGTGTTTATGTTCAGAGTGACATCTTGTTTAAAAGCAGGCAGCAAAGCACTGAGCAGCATATCAGTCAGCACAGAAAACAAGTGCCATAAATGTCATCAATTAGGCTGGAATAATTTGTTTCTAGTGGCTTCTATTGTAAGTGCTTTGCATTTCAGCATGACATCCTGTATGTGTCCTACACTGAGGACACTTGAAGCTGGTCATTTTCTTAGAATGGAGCTAAAGATAAAACCACAACAAAGCCAAACTTTCATAAGAAATCTTTATTCTGCAGTAAGGGACATTAAAAACCTAATAATGTTATCATTAAAAATATTAAAATGTGAAGTAATCATAATTTTTGCACAAAATCAAAATAATCTGTTTATGCAATACCAGGAGCTGTAAACTTTTCCACTCTGTTATGCTCAGTCGCTGCATCTTCATGTAAGACACGTTTGTTTGTGTGATCTTTAAAGCTGTTCTTCTAAAAAGTTATGCAATCTAGGATTTTGAATGCTGATTGCTTCAAGCTGCAGCAAAATGTATGTTTGATACATTCAGTCATGAGTATTTTATACTGTTATTATTCCTGTTAAGAGTATCTGGAATATGCACTTCTTACAGTGGCCATGTTACACTGTGAGACATGAGTCTCCTGGAATTAGACCTCAGTACTGTTAAAGTTGAGTTACTGACCCATTGCTGTGTCAATAAAAGTGCAAAAAATAAGAGTGCTTCTGGTGTCTTGCTTTAAGATAAAGTCCCATGTTTATTGTAGCTTTTTGAACAGATGGTGTCTTATTCTCAGCAATTTTTCTAATTATTGTTCTCAGAGTTGAGATTTAATTCTTATTCTTAACTCAATCAAGAAAGAAACAATTCAGTCTCTTTCCTTCCATCCATCCATCCATTCGCTTCCGCTTATCCTTTTCAGGGTCGCGGGGGGCGCTGGAGCCTATCCCAGCTGTCATAGGGCGAGAGGCGGGGCACACCCTGGACAGGTCGCCAGTCTGTCGCAGGGCTCTCTTTCCTTGTAATAAGTCAAATTTTCTTCATTTAAGCATAAATTTTAGACAGTTTTGTCTAGTTAAAAGGCATCGATTAATTTCTAGTTTTAACAATTCTAGTCAAGCAACTTTTGCTCAGCCCACTGGCAGATTTTTTTTCTTCTCAAAACAAGAAACTTTTGTCAGATTTAAGAATATGTATACATATTCTTAAATCTGATGTACACTGATGTATACATCAGTGTTGGCTGTGGAATCATTTAACATTCATTTTATTTTGGGTGTCTCATGTTTTTGGCATTGCAATGATGTATTTGTTCATGTACATATAGGAGAATTTAAAGTTGCTATTTTTTATATGTACAGTTTTGTGTGTGTCCATCTACCCCAAATCAAAAGACAAACATCAATGGAAAACATTTTGTGAGCACTTTATAATTGACCTTGCAGCTATAATGGCCACATTGCAAATACTGGTTACCGCTGGTGTCGGTATAGCTAAAGCTAGTTAACCAGCTACATGTATTCAAAACATCAACAGACACGTGGCCATAAATGCTGTGTGAACGTGAAATCCACCCAAGCATCCCACTATGGTAAACAACTTTTTTCACTTAGCATTACAAAAATGGCTTTCAACTTTTTACATCCACCAGGTCACTGGCAACCTATCTGAGGCTGCTTTAGTTTGGTAAATGTCCACCAAGCAGGCAGAAAGGTGAAAATGTGCTGCTCTCCCCGAAACATATTAGGATTACAGGACTGAGCCAAAGCTTGGGCACTGCAGCGACAGCTTTGACTCATCCACCCACATCAAATTATGAACTCACTCTGAACCCTCCTCTCTCATTCATACTAAATGAACACTCCTGGTTGCAACTGTCACAACCACATTAGGTACAATGCATGCTTTAAGTGTTAAATTCAGAGTAATTTGATTGATTGAATAAGTACAAAAACGTAGGTATTCGCACTTACACAGTAAATGTTGCCCTATATGTTGGGATGCCTTTTTCTGGAATATTAAATAGTTTCCTCCCACAGGCCAAAGACATGCATGTTCAGTTGAATGGTAACTAAACTGGTCGTAGGGTAGTTGTGCAGTTGTCCCTCAGTGTTAACCATGTGGTGGATTTGGGACCAATCACCTTTCACCCTATAGTGAACAGGCATTGGCTACAGCCAAGCTACAACCCTGTTTTGAATGCGTATTTAAAAAATGGATGGAAATAATTATCAAAAAAAGAAAACCTTAAACCCCTTGTACTAATTCATTTCTGCTGTTGAGGGTACAGTTTGGATTTGGCTTCAGATTATTAAGTGTGAAAATACTTTCCCCATTTGGCCCAGTAACATACAATGAAAGCATGTTTAAGTGTTTAATAACAACAGAAAAGGGTTCTGCAATATCACCGTGAAGGTGGTACGAGGGTTTTAATCCTAGTGTTTGTCATTGCATTCAGTTGTTCTTTGCTATTTTGTGGCTGATTAGACCTGAAGTGGCTGTAAGCTTCATGTTTGTTGTTTGCTATTGCTACAGCTGTACTCTGAAAGTTTATGGCTGTAATGCAGACTTGCAGTTATTTGAAAGATTCAAAGGTGCATCTTTGAACAGCGTGAAAGCCGTATTGGGGTACTTATCCTGGAAGCTGTTTGGAAACACTCAAAACCAAACTGAAAGGCGGGCCATAGTGGTGTCTGTGCTAATTAGTTAAAGCCTTTGATCTGGCATGCTGCTTTTGAATGCAGCTAAAAGGTTTAGTGCAGTCTACCTTTAATTAGGACTATGAAAGTGTTGCTTACTGTATGGAGGTTTGTTCTTAATACACAATGCCATCACAGCTCGTCAGAGCCTTTCTGTGTCAGCCAGTTTTTATTACTGAATCTTATGTGCCAAAATAGAATTTAAAAGCTGTACTGTATGTTTTTGCTGTGTGTAAACACTGAAAATTCCTTCTATGCATTTATCATGACATTGAATAAATTCTATAACAACCAATGAGGTTCTTTTCCATGTTTTAAACCTTAAATTAATTCTTCATCTATTAAAATGATCATATTCCACATGACCGTTGTGCAAAGGAGGTCATACAATTTTACATTACTGACTAAATGTCCTGGTACAGGTTTGTAAAAGTAGCTGTTTAGTTTCATGTACAGAAATCAAACTCTCAAACTTGGTCACCTGGGGGTCATTCAGTTTTGGCGTTCTTTCCTCAGTGAGAAGCCCATATATACATAGACAAGCAGACAATATAATAGCAACAGATCCTTATGACTCCTTAGCATAGCTTAGGTTCTCCCAGTCATAGGCAGCATAAAAGTGGATGTAGCTACCTCACCTAATGTCACGGCGGGGCGCGCCGGCGTGAGGAATGAGGTAGACCCAAGAGCAGACACGGTGGAGACAGAACTAGGTTTCCAAAATAAGGCAAGCCTTTATTGTGGCTGCAGACAGAGAACACTGTGTAAACTAAAAAGGCTAAGGCACTCTGTGAAGGAACTATGGAAAAAACTATAAACACAGAGTAACTAAGCAGGCTATGAAACACAGTGTCACAATAAGGGAAAATACGAGGTGAGGATAACAGACGATCTGACACTGACACAAAGACACACTGGGCTTAAATACACTGAGGCAGTCATCAAGAAATTAGAGACAGAAGGGGAACACAGCTGGGAGGAATAAGACCTGATAAGACAGAAGGAACAAAGCTAGAAACACTGACATAAGACGGGAACATGAGCCTTCAGAGTAAAACAGGAAACAAGACACCACTAAACAAACACACAGACACGACACAGAGAGATAGACTAGACACTGAACTAAACCTGCAATAAACATGAGAACACAAAAACCTACGAACTAATCCCTAAACAAGAATAACCGAAACATAGAGTCATAATCATCATTATCATCATAATAAGAAAAGAATCCAAAATGCAAAACACACCAAAAGCATAACTCAAAATACTGGGTCAAACTGACCCAGAACCGTGACACCTAAGGCATTGTGAAATCTTATTCTGAAGCCTTGAAATGAGTGTTTTTGCCACACCCGTGATGATTGCTGAGTTATCAGTCATAAGTTTGTAATCAATGAGCATATCCTGGATAATCTTCCTTTCTGAAACATGCTCCAAAAAAATTACGAAATGGCTAAATGTAGTGTTCGGGGGTGACGGAATACATGTACAAGCGTTACGTATTTAAAATACAAAATATGAGTAACTGTATCCTGTTACAGTTACTGCTTAAATCTTCACATCTGAAGAAGAAAGGGTGAAATCTAACCGTGCAACCAAGCTGCTCTCAGTGTCAAAAGACTCCACCTCCAACCTAAAGAAACATCTGGAAGTAAGTTCTTGTTTAAAAACTAACATTAGCCTACTGCAACTACCTTGTTTTGGTTGTGGTAGCTACCTGGATTACGTGCCACTTCAGCATCTTCAATGTACTATTGCTGTGTAATATATTACCATTACTGAAGGCTGCATTACAACCTGCTACCTGCAAATAATCATGTGCAGTTCTGAAAGCAGACAGAAAGAAAACATATTACTGGTACAGAAATAGTTTTCTTTATGAGATCACTGCAAAAGGTGCAGCCTTACCTTATGTCCACCCTACTGTTACTCATTTTCTATTAAGATTGAAAAATCTAGTTGGTACTGCTTTCAGAACCTGCTGCTAGCAGGTTGTTAATGTTATCCATCAAGTCTAACAGTCTGCAGTCTATGAACTAGCCTCCGCTAACACCAGCTAACAGTGTTCATTAATAGTAATAAATCACACAGCAATAGTACATTCATTTAGCATGACAATATATTAAGTAATCCAAAGTATTCAGAATACATTACTCTCATTGAGTAACGGAATACGTTACAAAATAAATTTTGAGGCATGTATTCTGTAATCTGTAGTGGAATAACCTTCCCAACACTGGCTAAATGCTGTCGACCTCTATAGGACATGAAGCCCTTTTTCAAACCACAGATTTCATCCCCTAGTGGCCATTAAAAAAATGTGGGTTTAAAACTGTGGCTATATATGGTCCAGCCTGGGTCCAGGCCAAATTCATTGTAGTTTAGTGTTTTATATGTGTTTTGTATAAGACTGTGAGCTCTCTTCTGTTGAGAGTTCTTCTTTCTGCTCTGCAGATCGGTCCAGTCCACGAGCTGGCTTGTCAACATGTCATCTATCTAACACACCACAAAGATGCTGATAATTTAAAACAGGAGGGGAAGAGATTTTTTTGTTCCTTGAAAATAATTTAGGAACCACAGTGTGCCTTCATACTTTGGTGGCTTTTACTGTGTTTATTATTTATTACTAGTATCAATGTAACATTTGTAGTATAATTAGTATAACAGAATATTTTTTTAATCTATAATTAAATTGAGATGAATATTAGTTTTGTAGCTGGATGTCACAGAAAGCTGTCCAGGTGATAAACGTAAAGTTGTAATAAGGAGCTGCAGATCTGACTTTTGTAGGAAATTCTGATGATTATCATGTATTATCATAGCAGGAATATTTGTGGGATTAGTTAGCAAGACTCCTGTAAAATAGGACAATCAGCTGCTTTGAATTCTTTTTACAGTTTTTGTTTTTTTGTTTGTTTACAGCTAGCAGTGCGTTTCACGAAACAGTGGTGACTGGTGGTTATATAATTGAAAATTAATGATTCCCACCAACAACAAGCTGTTAAATTAGCTCTTAATTCTATGCAAGTTCAGAAAATAAGCAGCCCATTTATACTATCACTTTATACAGTGAGATTTAAAAACACAATCGCAGTGTCAGTGTTTTAATTATTGCAGCCGATTATTAAAGAGGCTAAAATGACAATGGACTAAAAGTAGCGGTGACAGCACAAAGCAACATCCGAAAGACAGTCGTCCTTAAGAAAAAAATGGGTCAACAAGATTTTTGACATAGGCCTAATTCAAATTAATTGCCGGTCAAGTCACTGATCACCTAAATTTGGCTGTTTAATATTGTGCACCATTTTATTAAACAAAAACAAGAAAATGAAGAAGAAACACAAAGCTCTCCAAGCTTGCTAACTGACAGTTTACAAACCTTTTAGCTCATTAGCTAATCTGCTACAGACACATTAAGGAGGACAGCAGTTGGATGATACACTCTGAATTCCAGTACATTCAGTCTTACATAAATTATGTAATTCAAAAATGTTAAGTCAGGCCTCCTGCAGTTTCTCAAATTGTTAATTCCATTTAACAATGAGATGAACAAACTTCTGTTCCAGACACAGCTTCTGGTGACCACGTTACAGACGGACAACTTGCATTGAGTGTGATGTATGAAACAACAATGCAAATGGAAAACATCATAATCATTCAGAGGTGGATGGTGAAATTAGCATAATATATCAATAATTTATCAAACAAATTGGGATTCATGATATGTAAAGATCATATAGATATTTGCTGATTTATAGAGATAGACATCCTGAAGATGTCAGAAGAAGGTAGCATACTGCTCCAGATCATTTTCCATTAACTTCATTTGATTGTTTCAGCCACAGATGATAACTGGAGACGCATACAAAAGTCTAAATAAAGCTGCAGAAAAACTAACCAATAGAAAACAGGCCTACAGAGCCTATAGAAGCAGTATAAAAACCACGTCTACAATGAGTCTAAGTTTGATATTGAAAACACACAGTGACCACATTCGGACTATAAATAGCCTGAACACGGAGGTCCTATGGACATCACAGTAAATATAATACTTCCAGTGCACTCATTAATACTACAGCAACGTGCATTAGTAAGGAGCTGTTGTTGAAACAGGTCTGTCGTACCTCATAGTGAATATTCTAAAGTAGGTGGGCGATGTTGTTTTAAGCAGGCAGCACACCTCGAAATCCATAGTGTGGTAAACACCTGTGTGCTTACTCATTTAAAGGTATTTTTATTTTGTTTATTTTGTTAAAGGCTAAAACACATTCAAAAAACTGAATAGTTGTAATTGATATCCTAAATGCTGTGCTCTTAAAGAATGCCTTTTAACCTAGTTATACACTACAAAGTGCTCTACAATGTTTTCATTTACTCATATGCAGTCAATCATACACTGTATATTCAAGATGAATTTAGCCACTGGAATAAAATGAGCTGATTTTGGACTCTGTATTTTGAGGCTTTGCTGTGTATTGGCTCCTGAGAACCAGCCTTTTCATTTTTTTCGTCTTTAATGGATATTTGTTTTTGGGCTATATCGTTTGACTTATTTGATTTGTTTATTTATTTGCTACCCTAATAAGAGGACATCCTGGCCTTTCCAATGATCTGTCATGTGTTTGGGGGGCTCCTTCAGCTCGAAATAATCACAAACAAGTTAAACTGAAAGATACTTGTTTCCTCGGCTCTCAGGAGGATATTGTTGTTTCTTTTAAAGAGCCCTAAAAGGGTTCTCAAAGTCCTTAAAGATTTAAGATTTAAACCTATTTTAGATTCCAAAACGACCAACATGATGACTAAAATAGCTTGTGCTGTTACTTATTACTCATCATTTCTGCCCCAATCCGTCTAACAGTTGTGATGAATCAACTGACAGCCCAACTTTTCCATCCCACAGTCATGCTGCTCGAAAGGCTCACGGAAAAAATAAATAAATAAAATGTACAAAATTTAAGCACACGTGACAAAATTCATGTTTAAATTGCTCCTTTTCAAGCTGAGATACACACTGAACAGAGTGTTCTTGTTGTGGTGTTGTTTTTAGTCTAGCCTAATTCGGGGCAGCTGATTGGGCGCTGTTCATGCCTCACTTGGGTTGGATCATGTGGAGAGGTGAAAGCAGCACCGACGAGGACTGCTCAGCTGTCTCGGCGCATGTCCTGATGAACTCCTGAAGCGGTTCATCTGAGGTAAGACGCAGTCCAGGGGCCAGGCACACAGCCAGGGAATCCGGTTTAATGATGTTTCCTGCAAGGTTTCTTTGTCCTAGCACACCGGCACATGGTCTCCAGGAAATGATGTCTATCTGCCTGTGAGCAGACATATGTTACCATAACAATACCAGATAGCCACATCACACCACAGACTCTGCATGACTGTATTTCAGTTTCCTTCAGTAAGTATAATAACACTTAATGGTGCACCCATTACTGCAATAGCTTTCCTACTTTGCATCACTAATGAGCTCATTTGTTGAACTAGGTCTGTCATACATCACAAGTAAAGGTGGGTGATGTTGTTTTAAGCTGGTAACACGCTGTGTAACGCATAGTGTGGTAAACACGTGTGTGTTTAGTCATTTTCATTTTATTTTATTATTTTATTTGTTTTGTTTAAGGCTAAAGATTTGCATAAAACTGAGTAGTTGGAGTTGACATCTAGATCACAACCTGAC
This sequence comes from Haplochromis burtoni, assembly GCF_018398535.1. Taxonomy (NCBI): domain Eukaryota; kingdom Metazoa; phylum Chordata; class Actinopteri; order Cichliformes; family Cichlidae; genus Haplochromis; species Haplochromis burtoni. The sequence continues at coordinate 310,874 of NW_024582857.1, read as the reverse complement.
TGAGATGCTGTGGTGGGACCTTAAGAGAGCTGTGCATAAACAAAGTTAAAAGTGCTAAAATTGGTCCTACAAACTACTGAATCCTGGCTTGCACTTGTTCTATAATAACGACACTGTGACACGCATTCATCTGTATCAAAATCTGCTGGAGGGCAGCTGATCCACAACGATGCTAAGCTAATGAATATTAGTGCAGGAGTATTATTAGATTGATTTTAACCTTTGAGTCCATAATTGTGGAAGCTGAACCCTAAATCGAATAGAGTATATCTTTTGTGTATTACATTTGACATTCTTGCTGTTTTCAGATACCCATGCAGTGCTGTCAGGAGAACCATTTCATTCTTTGAGCAAATAACTGTATTCAGTGATCCAGTACCTGCTTCACAGATTTTAAATGGTTTTATTTGTCCCGAAATAAAAGCTCACCGCCCCTCCGGTTATGGTTTATAGTGGTAAATATGACATCTCCCTACATGCCCATCAAAGCAAAATTATTAAAAAAGACCACGATTAAGAAACATCAAGGTTCACTGGCTGTGCTGTCAGAATAAATGGGCCAAGCCAACAGAACGGGAAGGAGATCTTACAGGAATGGAAATTTGATCATGCAGTTGTATTGGGGTTTTCTCAGGTGTTTACACTAAGTCATCAATTACTGGCGTGTTTTGCATAATGTCAGGTCTGCCGTTGCGTCCGATCAAAGTCTGCTGAAAACGCATTCACTGGCAAACAGGTTCAAAGCTGTATTTCTTGTGCCTATCTGTCACTGAGAAAGTTGCAAAAACATGGTCAGCCCTCACTGTTTTCTTTCGAGTCACAGAGAAACGCGATCTTTTAAAGAACACAGACTTGGTGCCTCGGCCATCTTACAACAAAGCCTTCTGCAAAGAGAGTTTCACTAAGTACTCCTAATGAGTGTTTATAACTGCAGATCAAAGTGAGTTTCTGGCATGGCCATAAAATAGCTGAGAGCAAATTTTGCATGAAAGTGCCTCATTTTCTGGGTTATTGGCCAAACATTGAGTAAATGTTGGTAGACCTTTGGCCCATTGAGCTCTGGTCAAGCTGAACGTATGAGAGGGACGTTGGAGAAGATTCAAACCGACTCTGGCTTCATCAGTCACTTAAAGTATGCATTAAACTAACCACTTGCTACATGGCGGCCTTCCAGAAGGACTGACTAATGTCAGTTTCAATTTTTCTGTTTGACAGTTTTGCCAAGGTGGATGAAGCTTGATTTGCATCCCTATATAAAGTTCAGGAAACTAGTTAGAAAAGCTAATGTGAAGTTGGCTGTGAAGGTTGAGTCCGTCTCCATAGACTGTGAGCATGTTTACAAACTGGTACATTAAAAGTTGTTGATGGTAGATAATTGACCCTTTTCACCAGAAGAATTTCATTTAAATGTGTAGCACTTTTCTACTCAAGCATTCCACACAATACGTCTCTTTCACTCATTGTCTACACCTAAGTGCTTTATATCGAACATTCATATCAGGAGCAACTCAAAGTTAAATATATATCTGGCATGCACACTGGAGCAGCCAGGAGACTGAACCACCAACCTTCCAGTTAGTAGATGACCTGCTCTACATCCTGAGCCACAGCGAGTACAGGTGCATACCACTGTTAAGGTTTAAAGTTAGAGACATGGCTACCCTGACAGGTGTGCCAATACAAAACCTGCAGTCATCAGCTGTCTGCTAGGTATCATCTCTGCCAATTTATTCACTGAGCTGCAGTGATTCACCATATATGTGCTGTTTGTGCAACACAATTATCTCATAAATAATATGGCTTACTGTATAAAACAGAAGTCTGTGCTTCAGTGTGAAAATGTCAGTTATTTTATTAGTGTTTTACTCCGCACTATTAAACACATTTCTGCTAATTAGTGCTTGTTGGTGGCCAAAACACGTGTTGTAGAAAAACCTGTGGGTGTTGTCACAGTAGCTGTAGCCATCTTTTATATACAGACTATTATTTTAACCAGAGACAAGTTTGAAGGATAATTACAGTTTATTTTAACCTGGTGAACTAATGACCCTTAACATGTGCTGTCCTGTATTAAAAAGCAGCATTTAAGTTTGGGCACACTACTTCAAAATTATTATTTATTGATAGAATTATTTATGGCTCACTTAGCGCTAGCTTCCAGAGCTCAACATCCAAAACATCTGACAAAGCAGGACGTTTGGTGATATTTGGTTCAAAAACGGCTCAAGATCTTTCAGTGGTGATTGTTGCATACGCTACTTTCAAATCGTGTTAATAAATGTAAACTTAATTATGGTTATTAAAAAATAAATCAGAATTGAAGTTTGCGTTGAGCAGCTCCTAGAGTCAGAAATCAGTCTTGCTGTTCAATCCAATCATCAGTTAAACTTTTATTATTTCTTCCTGACATTTTGCCCTGGGTGTGGTATGAAGAAAACAAGTGAATTATCCATTTTTTAAATGAAAAAATTCTGCCTGTTTAACCTGAAAATGTATTTGACGAGAGCACCGAGACTGAACCAAAGCAGGAAAAACAGACAATGAGGTGAAAGCTACTAAAACGCACATTAAAGTTCTTTTATTTGTTTGCCTGTCAAGTCCTATGAATGAACACATTTAAGAACAAGGAAACTAAATAAAAAGTAATACTTCTAACCTAGAACTACGATCAGATCTCAACATGTATGCCTTTGCCCCATGATCTTGGTCTAATCCAACTCTTCCTCATTATGTGTGAAGACATTCACCGTTTCACTTGGATGCATGCACCATGTATCACTGGGTCACTTCATGGTTGGATAGAAACATCCATCTTTTATGCCTTTTGTAAGATTTCTCCTCAAGCAGTTTGGTTTTTGCCAAATTTTAAAAAATGTTTCTGAGTTCATTTCTAATCGGTCAAAGCATCAGCCAGTGTCATTAAAAGGTAGAAACAGCAACATCCAGAAACGGTGTTGCAATTACTCAGTGGCACCAAGTTTCTCCTGGGAAATATGTCACTGAATGCAAACCTAACTGAGACCCTGAATGGGGAGAATTGGGTTCTGAGTTAACAGCTTCTGATCCCAGTGTGACACAACTGTGAGGTGCAGCTGTGACAGACTAGTTATGTTGTCACAGCTTAGGTAACATGTCTGACAACAAAACCCACAGAAATCTCAACAAATCTTGTTTTCCGTTACTCTCCTCCCTTCCTCCGGGTTAGTGTTCAGTGATTCAGTCACCTGTGAGCTCAGAGTCAGTGAGATATTTGTGGCAGACAGACTTTTTGTCATTGTTTCCCACCAGTTCATTGAATGCTTCACAATGGAACTTATTTACAACCTAATGGGTAACAAATTACTCAATTCTTCTCCTGCAATGCAGCGGGAATATTAAGTTGTTGCACTCTTCCTTGTCAGATTTGTGTTGTAAGAAGACTTCCCACACACTGGTGAGTATTATCTGTTTTTTAAACTCCCAGTGGTTCGAATGTAATCACAAGGACTTAGCAGCCATCTTCAAAGACATTAAATGGATATTTTCTTTGTATTAGAATGCAGGCAGTCCATGAGTCGGCAGTTTAAGAACAGATTTGTTGTGCACAAGCAGCGAGGCTGGTCCTCCCACATCACACTGACTTCAAGGCTGCAGTAACTGGGTTAGACTGTCTGATTTTTTCAGAGCCAAACATCAGAAGAGTTCTACAGCACCTGTCCAGAAGCAGCGATCCATCATTTTCAGCTATAAACAGGTAGATCTGAGTACATTTAATGGAGCTGTATAAATGCACGCCAGGTAACACGATCAATGTAAACAGCCAGAATTTAAGTAAGAACATGGCAGGACAACCTAATAATATTAGAATGTGCCAGAACAAAACAACATGGCACCTTGGGCTGATAAGCAATGCATTTAACACAAAGTTTTAAACATAGTGATGTCAGTATCAGTTCATTCACTATGCGCTGCAAACTCAGGTCGCTTCCTGCTGATGCTACTCAGTTTTGTTGAATTCTTCTAAACAAATCTATAAAGACAAAATAATGTCTCACCCCGTGGTTCGCCCTGCACACTCTTCACCCATCCTTTTAGCCACGGAGGAGGAATAATTACAAGCTTATTTTGAAGTGGCAATTAATTTCAAATGGAGTGTTACAAACAGCTCCACAAATGGGGGTTGGGGTTTATCAGGGAAGGTCAACTACTAATCAGAAGGTTGGTGGTTTGATCCCCGGTCTGCATGCAAAAATCCTTGAGGAAGATACTAACCCCAAGCTGCTCTCTGGTGCATCCATCGGAGTATAGGTGAATGTTAGATAGAAAGGACTTTATAGGCATAGCATAGTGTGAATGAGGCGTGTTGCATAAAGTGCTTTGAGTGCTCCGGGAGAGAAAAAGCACTATATAAGAATCAGTCCATTTACCATTTGATAGAAACAGGATCTGATCCCCAGAGACAGGAGCATTCACCTTGGTAACAGTACTGTCAGGTGTTCTGTGGCTTGCAACAGTCTTAGATTGAAGAGAAGTCTAACCCTTGGGCTAGAGCAAGTGTTGTGAGGGCCAAACATGACCCAAATGTCACCTGAATTTTAGGCCTAACCTTGGTGCCACATAGGCATTAGTGCCTACATGGCTAACTCTGAATCAGCTTCATCACTCAGGGTTAAACGTGACCCTTAGAAAACTGCAAATGTGTTTCACATATATATTAGAATAGGAACCAACCATTTACCAAATACAACCAAACTGGTGTTTTTATGCAGTTTGGATCATATTGTGTCTGCCAGTTGCTGTTTTTTCCAAGAACAAACTTGACTCTTAGAGATGCAGAAAGACACAAAAAAAGAAAAGCAGAGAAAGATGAGGAAATATTATTATATTATTATGACATTTAAGGACTGCTCAGTCGTGTTCATGTGCAGTGGACCTCTACACAATGTGCTGCAAAAGTTATCTGGTTATTTCAATTCAGTGTTGTTTATATAGCTGCAAATCTCAACCGCATTCACAGCATGGGACTTTGGATTGTAAGGTGAAGATAATACAGGGAATACTGCAACAACTGAACAACTCCCAGTGAGGAAGCATGTGGCAACAGTGGGAAACAGGAACCTCAGACAGAACCAGGCTCAGGGAGATGCAATGACCCTCGCGATTGATTCAGAGTGAGGGGACTGAGACAAAGAAACACTGTGGAAGAGAGCCAGAGTCTAAAAGCAACTAATGATTAAATGCAGAATGGTGTATAAACACAGTGAGTGACAAAAGGTGAGTGAAGAAGAAGCACTCAGTGCATCATGGGAAGTCTAGGCCTGCATAACTAAGGGAGGTTTTCATAATAACAATTAAATGTTGTTAAAAGGTTACACAATCATTGCAAGTATGTAAATGCACGAAGAGCAGTAAAGCTGAGAGCAGCAGCACAGGTCAGCTGATCATAGCCTGTCCTCAATGAAGAAAGCTCACATTATAAGTCAGGCCAGTGTTTCTTAGCGCTGCTATACCGATCATAGTGTTACCCCACCAGCCAAAGATCACTTTAACCCAGATAATAATAACAATAAAGGAACATTTCCACCGTGCCAGTTCAATAAACACAGCAGCCATTATATCACTCTAATTACACAGCTCGTCCTTTTATTTGGATGCTGGTTTTATTCAGCAACAAATTCCACGGTGCCGTTTTTTGATTTGTTAATTAAATGTAGGCGATCCCTGTACACGTTTTTCTTTGAACACTAACAAAAGGGTAACACCCACTGGGCTGCTGTATAACATTTAATGAAACGGGTAGAGTTGCTGTGCATGAAAGCCTTTGTTCACTTACTGTGAAAGACAAGGACTGTGAGTACACAGCCTTATGAGGTGATATTATTGTATTTGCTTGACACTCTGTTTTCTTTTATTATTTTCACTGAAGGCATTTTCCATTTACCTGGTGTTATTTTTATGATCCACCTCCACAACAGTTGGGAAGCTGTGTAAATAAAAACAGAACACAATGATTTGCACCTCTCATAAACCCAATTTTGTTCACAATAGAACACAGAAAACATTAAATGTTCAAAATAATTGATATGTTTACTCGATTTTTATATTTTAAGAAAACTATTATCACTTTGCGTTTGGCAGTAGCAACATGAGTCAAAAAACTTGTGATGGGAGGACAAAAAGGTGGAAAAGTAAATGTTACAAAGAGAAACGTTTTCCAACTGACAACAGGTCAGTGACACGGCTGGTGTAGTCTTAGAGAGACGTAAAGATGGTCAGAGGTTCACCAATCTGCAAAAAAAAAACCTCTACGAATGTTTGGATTTCAGAATGTTTCTCACCATGAAGACTTTCAGTATCTCACCCGCTAAAGTACAAAATATCACAAAAACACCAAAAATCAGCAGCTCTATCACGCAAAGAAGAAGCTGTATGTGAACGTAATCCAGAAAGCTGTCTTCTTTGGGCCAATGCTCGTTTAAAATGGACTGAGGCAAAGTGGAAAACTGCTTTGTGGTCACACCAATCGATTCTCGAGATTCTTTTTTTTTAAACATGAATAATGCGGCCTTTGGACTAAAGAGGAGGAGGACCATCCAGTTTGTTACAGCACTCAGTTCCATACGATCATCTGATTGTGTGGAGGTGCATTAGTGCCTATGGAACCGGCAGCCTGTACATGTGGTACCATCATGGCAGAAAGGTATAGACGAGCTTTAGAGCAGCACATGTTCCCATCCAGACAACGTCTTTTTTTCGGGAAAGGGCCTGCAAATTTCAGCAAGACAAGGCTAAACCACATGGAGGGGTCAGGGGAGGAACGCACTCTGGAAAACAACAAACTAATAACAACTCTACGGCTTCACTTTCTTACTTTTTTCAGGCTCAAACATTTATCTTTTTTAGATGTATGTCTTTTATCTTTAAACCCTGCTTCAATTTTCTGCTTCCTTTGATTGTTTGGCAGCATTTAGGGAATGATACTGGGATGTGGGGAATCAATTTTTAGTTTTCATCCAAATATCATGTCTCATTTGACCTCTGACCTCACTTTTACATTTCACATCTGCTTTCCTTTCAAGTTGGCCACAGGTTGCGTTCTATCTTTAAAGAAAGCATTGTCAAGAGAAAGAGAATGAGGTGTCTAAAAAAATACTGTAGTATAATAATTACATATTATTGATTCTCTAGTAAGCTCAAGTTATACGTGTCCAGTTATTTACAAATCAACACCCATCGTCGATGACCTACTCCTACATTATGCTTGTGTAATCAAAGTAAATACCTGTCATGCTACCCTTGTCTGATTTTTACTGCACTACAAACTTCTTAAAGTATGTTTAAAAAAATAAATAAAACAGAATGTTATTGCCTTAAAAGTAATTACTGCTGAGAGAGTGAGCTGCCTTGGCACAGTTTTGCTTCCTGTTTATTCATGTATTTGATTAACAGCATGTGTGTTGCATTTTGAGATTATTTATTAATTATTGATGTTGGCATGCCTGGCCAGATTTCTGATATGTTAAAATAAAGTTGAGTGCTGCTGAAAGAGACCAAGACTGTTACAGAGCAGTTCGTTAGGTTCTAAATAAAATAATTAAAAGGCCACTTTGAATGCAGTGGTTATGTGTTTAACTGAAATTTGTAATTATATACATTAAATTGCCCGCAACAGATTTAAGCTGCAGAGACAGGAGTGATTCACTCACTGGACATCACTTTGAAGCTTGAAGCTAGGTTAATTAGCCTAAGTAGCCCTCTATTGAAAGAGGCCTGGTAAAGGAAACTTGGTCTAAGGTACAGAGATCTGTCGCTGGGGTAATCAGCAATCTTAATCAAACGGCCAAGATGAGCAAAGGACAATCTCTGACCGTCCTTGAGTTGCCCACCCGAAGCTAAACCTTCAATCCTGCAGACTGTCTGTGGAGAAACCTCGTGATGGCAGTTCACAGACATCTCCAGCCAGTTTGTCAGAGCTTGACAGGATCAGCCAGGAAGAAGTGAATAAACTGCTCAAATCCAGCCTCACCCCAGGAGACTCAAAGCTGTAATTGCTGCCAAAGGGGTTTTACTGCAAAGTGCTGAATTAAAATTCTACATACGTCTGAAAAAATAAATGTTTGCCTTTTGGTTTTATAGACACGTTTATCTTTTTCATTATGCATTTTTGGAAATTCAATTAAAATTCAGTCTACACTGTAAAAATGTCAAAAATCTTCATCTGTGCTTGCAGAGGTGCTCAGGGATTTAAGCTAATGATCTCAGTCTAAAATATGTCCCACTACCCAAGTGTTCAATAGTAAACACTACACCTTTCCCAACTTTGTATTTCGCACTGAAGTCAAACACAACACAACTCATCACAGAAGCGTGGAACATTTTACATCTCCCCTCAGGGCAATTCACCCGGCGTCTTCTTTTATCATATCTCACTTAGTGCATATGCCTCCTGTGGCGAAGACTGTCGTTCAAACAGTTGTTGCTAGTCTGTATTGTGATATGTGATGTTGAGCCAAAAGAGCGAAGCTGGCAGCTGTGTGTGATTTGTTGATATCTTGAACGGTATGAGTCAGGCTGCCTCGCTGTTTGGCTTGCTCTGAAGTTCCTGCACCCTTACAAATGGCCATGAATTATTCAAAAGCTGAACTTGTAATTCTAGCCCCTAACCAACAGGCGGCCCCGTGATGAGAGAAGGCAGTTTGCTGGCTATAATGCTGCACTCTTTGGGGTTGGAACATGTTTTCTCACTTAAACAATGAGACTTTTTAACTTTTAGTTTGTGTGAGTGTTCTGGGCAACAGAAACCAACAATAACACGGGCAGGAAGTATGAATAATGGATTACACTCCCAAAATGCAAACACTACACAGCAATCAAGGATCCTCGCTTCTGTTAACCGTAGACCTCCATTTGTTCACAGTGATCATTAGACAGATTTTCTCTGAAAAAGAGCTCATTATGTCTGCCATGAGAATGTAAGCCTGGACTGAACAACACAAACATGCACAGCAGCACAAAGCGCTCAGCTTGTTCCGAACGGGTCTTCTTGGAGATGAATGTGACATATGATTGGACATTGGTGGTGTTTGGGGAAGGTGGTGTTGAATTGAAGCTTTAAACAGAGGAAACATTAAGAGGTTTGTGCAGGAGAGGGGTATAAAATCGCAGTAAAATTACATCAAGTTGCAGACTGAATTTCTAAGAGCACCAGCAACTGTCAGCAAGAAACAACCACAACATTTAAACAACGAGGATTTATCATCGGTGAGTCTGTCTGTTGGATTCACTCACTTGTTTTGTCTACCAGAAATAGCCCAAATGTCCCACAACCCAAGCTTTCAAAGTCTTGTTTTGTCCAGTCATGAGTTTAAATCAAACATTAGTTTGTCAGATGATAACAAAGGCCCCTTAGTCCTTGATCTAAGTGACCGTGTCAACGTTTTGTTCTGAAGTGAGGTCAGCAGCACTGACAAATCTGTCAAAGCAGCCAAACCCCGAACTTTAAGCCATAGCAGTGCCCTAACTAATTATCTGCCAAGTTTTTCCCTGGAAATATGAAAGGAGCTACCACCGACACATCTTCATTTTTCAGTTCTGGATGTTGCATCTGGACTAGCACACATTTTACATGCACTTTTAAACACAGCCACTAGATGGCCTTCTGGGTCATTAGGTGAACAGTCTCTTAAGAAAACAGCATACTTAAGAAATCCACAGTCTGCTGTGACTGTCATATTCTCAGATTTTAATTTAAATGACCATATATCTCTAATTGAAGCTTTTTATTTTAAAATTTTGCTAAATTATAGAAAAATGGCAGTATGTATAAAATGGCAATAAGATAAGTAGTGTCTGAAATAAGAGTCTAGTTCACGGTGCGGTTAAGTTTTCGTATGATCACGCTGTAAGGATCAGGAGTTACATCCAACATTCCTTGAGCCCTTGCTGTGATTGTTGGCATGGTGAGTCTCCTGCTTTCCAAGGCTACAAATCACAGCAGACAATGTACCCTGAAAAGATTTCTCAGCTGTCAGTAATTCAACCCATTCCCCCAAATTTTGCTTTTTGTCCAGTTCCTACTCATAAAAGTATGTGTTCCCCTTCCTATTATCTCATAAGATGTCTGTAGGTGTGTTCAAGGCAGGAAAATCCTGCCAAACCAGAGACCTCTGGAGCCGCTGGACCACACAGGGCTCCAGACTGAGCTTTCCTCCTTCAGTCCACTAACAGCCGCAGAGACATGGCCCTCTGCCTGGACACAAACCGAACAATAATCAATCAAGCTGTTGACGTATTGCACCAAGAATCACTGCAGTCTTCCAGTGACGGGAGTAAGTGATGAGTTTGTGTCTGCGTCTCTTTAACACTAGTGTCTGCGGTGTGTTGTTGTTCTGCTCTGGAGAGATTTAGATGGTATTTTGCTTAAATCATCTGTTACATTCTTTTTTTCATTAGAGTTTATGATTCAGGTCTGTGAGGTGTTCAATACCCAGAAATCATGTAATGTGAAAGTGATGATTTTATACCAAAGCCTGAAAAGCCACAAAGAGGCGATGCTGAGTCCAGCTTTCTTTGGCCTGAGCCTTAACTGCTGTTCAGGAAATAGTTTGTGGAAATTTGTTGACATTCTGTCTAACAGAGAAATAGAAGGGAAGTTCCACATCGAAGCCATGCCTCGGGATTAAATGTGAAAGATCCTTGAATCAGTTGGCCTGTTAACTCACTCTCTGCTCCAAAGTTAAAACAAACAACTGTAAGCGCCACCTTTAAATTTTGTCCCACTAAAGTCGACTGCAAAAAACTGGAGCTAGCTAAAGATAGCAGCTATACCTTTAACATCCACTAGTTCAGGCTTTCTAGATTGATTGGTGCAGTTGTGGTTAGTTTTTGTCATCCACAGAAAAGAGAAGATTTTTCAAATTTCAAATGTAGTTAATATGCATTTTGGCATTACGGTTTTTCTCCTACAAGCGTTTCTATTTATGTCTTTAGAAGCTTAAAAAGGTTGTTTAATAGGAAGTACAGCTTGTAATAAGTTGAAATTCTGAAAATATATAAAATAAATGAAAATATAGAGCTGCTCTTTTAATTATGCCAATAAAATCACAGAAAAACAAGACCAGGACACCATAGTCAGTCCAGCATCCACTGAGGTTTAATGACCAAGCTTTGTAAAATGTTTTGTCTACTTGCACAACCTCAGTTGAGTCATACACTCTCACAGGATGAAGTACCTTACCAATTTTCTGGTCACTGCATTGTTAGTGCAGACTATGTCATCACAACCCTGGAACCACTTATACTGGCTTTGAGTGAACTAAAGGAGGCGGCGTTATTTACTGTAACAATGTGCTCAAAATGAAAATACAAAAAAAAAACCCTGATAAAAACAAACAAAAGATAGACTAGAAACTAAGAATTTTGCAACTATGAATTTACAACTAGGATAAACCAAAGGGTCCCAAAACACACCACAAGCAGGAATGACACAACAACAAGCAGAGGGAGAGGATTTAAATACAGGTGATGGGCAACAGGTAGGAATACAGGAGGAACAAATCAGCTATAACGAGATGGGAGCGGAGCAAAACTAAACACAACACACATGAGACAGGACTACCAAAATAAAACAGGAAACACAACATAGAGACAGAGAGCGAGGGAGGCATAACAGGCTAGGGACAGGGAAGGGAACAGACTACATGACCAAGTAAATAAGGACTATAAATATAAAGAGTTAAACTGGGAAGCACAAATCAAGACTACGAAACAAAGATCACCACAATAATAAAGAACCGAGGTCTCAAAATCCAGAAAACACTACAACTCTGAAAAAAACACATGAAACTCACTGAGGTCTTTTTCTGAACACCAGTTGTCATAACTCAGAAAATACAGTTTAAATAGAAAAAGATTTTAGTTTTTTTTTTTTTAAGTTGTCTAAAGCAGCCTATTCCTTTCAAGCTGTTGCAGCATCTCCGTCTGTATAATCGTACATTTTCTGCACCCCCACAGTAATATATGCTACAACTGCTTGCGTGCATGCTGTCATGCCTTCCTTCCCTACTCAGGAGATGAAACAGGTCATTTCCAAATGAGAAGGTCAGTGGTTTGATCCCAGGCTCCTCTGGCTGAAGTGCCCGGAAGGTGACAGGATACTGAATCCTAAATTTCCCCATCAGAGTGACTGTGGGCAAGATAGTTGGAAAAGCACTCAAAATTTACTATCAGGAGGAGTGACACCAAAAGGCATCAGCTGTTAAAATGTGAATGTTGCGGTATTATTGTTGTACGTAGTGTTGAATGGTGCAGGATTTGGTATCAATACATTCATCCAATTCTATTTATTTATTTCTCAAAACAGACTCACTTTTAATGACACCTTTCTAGTCTTAGTGACCACCTTATAGACATTTGTACCTACAGGGGACATTTGCACTTGTTATACCTTTAGGAGCAGAATCTGACCCTTACTGTCTCCCTGTTTATTAGAGTGTAGAAAACTATTTTAAAAAGACGGTCTTAAAATATCCTCAAAGGAAGTCAGAAGCATATTTTCTAGTGGAATGCTACAGGTAGTGATTTTTTATTTTCTGTGTTTATCTGAATATCTGAGACAAAGTGGTAACATTTGGTGAAAGAAAGCATGGAAGAGTGGTGTTCAAGTTCAGGAGACACACCGGGGAAGATGTTTGGAGACTCAGAGGTTGATTATCTGACCCATTAAAACTGTTCCTCTGGGAAACCGGCTGCTCTTGCTGTGCAGGCAGTGAAGAAATCATATTCTAGCCTTCATTTGATCGACCTGCTGGTGGGCCTCGGATGGAAGCCAGGCATTTATTTCAGCCGTCTCACAGGAAGTCTCTCAAACCACCACAAACAAGTGGAGAAACCACTATCCACATCCAAGCTGCCACAGTCAATTACTGCAGGACCAAAGATCGCAGAACACAATAAGTCTTTCATAACAAGGGATCATTTATTAAAGTTTTTTAATTTTTTTTACAACTATTGTAGCTGACATGGCAGAGCTCCGCAGTTCTGTTTTTTAAAAAATGTGTTTGCATCATCAGGAGTATATAAGGAGCCACTTTCAGTCAGTGGAATAGCCTGAAAAGTCTATAATTATCCCAGAGTGAGAAGAGAAAAAAAGTGAATTTTATTGTAATTTACCTTTAAATATTATATTTGGGCCAGTGTGATAACTCCTCTAGCTTCTCTAAGGCAGGTAGTCCTCCTATCCTCACCTTTATCTGCATTCAGATGAAGTCAGTCTGCCTTTACACTTCCATCTCAGTTGATCCACATATTGGCACAAAATCCCAATTCAACCTTGGGATGTTAGTCTTACAGTTAGTATTATACATTTCACTGATGGCACATGAAGGAATGAGCAAAACACATGTCGCCTGGAGTCCCATCCACACTCTGCCTGCTGCAACTGATTCACGACTTCCATCTCAGGAATTCTTGGCAGGACAAAACAGAAGAAACCTGAGCAAAGAAAAGCCTGCGAAGACTTAAAGCTACATAATGTCAGGCCTCATAAATGAGGCAAAGCGGGGCTTGGGATTTGAATTTAGTTGAACATGAACCGCTCGATGCATTCTGACTAACAGAGGGATTATTTTGAAGTGTTTTAATCAAAAACAGGCGTGCATTCCAACTCAATCAAATTGGTCATGTTAAATTGGTTTACATGGATCAGGCTGGCCGCGACTCTAACTCTGCAGCGGAGAGTCGGCAAAGTCACAAAGACGGCAGCTCGCAATATGATTTTTGTTGCTGACACCAAATTCACAAAAAGCATATATATATACATATATGTATATGTATATATTTAAATATAAATTTGATTTTAAACATTTCTACTTGGGGCGATACATACAGTATAAGCAAACTTACACTTAGGGTCCACTCCACTGTTATGTTATGTACGTGTGTGTGTGTGTGTGTGTGTGTGTTGGTTTTGGTCACAGCCACAGACTGTATATAAAGATGGATGTAGATGTTCTTTGTTGGTTGGTGATGTTGTGAAGCCTCAAGCTGAGAGCTTTTAGCTGTTGCTGAAAGACATCACGAGTGAGCAGTCGCTGCACTAACAGTTCACTTGATCAGTTTGAAGTAGATTAGATAAACAGTTGTTGAGATAGACAGAAATGCTTGTCCCAACGTAAAAAGGGATCGAAATGCCAAAATAAGAGCTGCTTTAAAACGAGTTTACTGTAATGTATGTTTTATTGAAATTTCTGACCCCTGCTTATTTCAGTCATGTCAAAAGGTAAACCTCCGTGTGCAGCACCTTTAACGGATTTTAAAAATGGGCTCTGTTGTAGTTTTGCATACACATGCATCTTCATTAAATGACAGTGATGGAGGTATAAAACTGGTGTGCTCCCTTCCCAGCAGCCACACTGTCCCTGCCACGAAGCCCTTTCAAGCAGCACATGCACCCTGCAGTGTCTACCATCAAAAATCCTTTATATTGGCTGAGACAAAGAGACTGTCGGGGACTTCTACAGGGGTTATCTAAGTCTGTGCAGAGGCCTGAATACTTTAAGGGGAAGATCAAATGGAAAAGTATACCCTTTTGTTCTGAAAATCAAGTCCTTCAAGTGCTTTGAGTGCTTTTGTCATTCTGCAACACATCCTCTGTGCTGTCTGAATTTCTCTTTGTGGCACAGTTCGCCCCAGTTGTAACACAATCTTCCCCCATAAGGTAGAGCAGAGAGGATAAATAGTTATAAAGTTTTAGTTCAATAAAGACTTGCAGATGATCTGTATATTTTCATGTTATGAGCTAAAACAGATGTAATCTGTAGAAACAAAGCACCTAAAGGAGAGAAAAGCCTCTGCAGATTTCCTGCATGTCTCTGCTTCCCACTAGCTGCAGACAGAAAAGGAGAGTGCAGGAAGTTGTGAGACACTGATTAGCTGCTGAGACAGATGGTGTTAACTGTGTTCCAGTGAAATCCAGCAGACTGCCCACAGCCCCGGCTCCCACAGGCCTCAGCAGAGCTCTGGATCACATAAGATGCACCCTGAGAACATGCCACAGGGAAGTTCCCTTACTTTGGCAGCCAAAATCAGGTTTCCAGCACCAGCACAAGATTTACTTTAATATCTCTTCTTCCTTACTTGTGAAGTTCTATTTCATATTTTTGATCCACATAAAAATAACCCATGTTTTCTGGAAATAACAAATACTCCTCCCTGTACAGGAATAGCTATTTTTGATCAGGAAATGTCCCAGGGCCAGGTGGCATCAATCTCCTGCTCACACCCCAAAAATGACAGAATCTTTTTCCTAAAAACCATCCTTTCCCTTCATGAATAGAAAAAAGTTGCACTGTATAATTCCTTAAGGGTTCAGGATGATTCGAACAAATGAGCACCATACAGTTAGAAAGTCCGCTTTCTATACAGCCGGGACAGTTAGCAAGCTTGAAGTCACGGAGACAAACAATAATGAAGCGCATAAATGAGCAAAAGTTTTCATTGTGTTCGATGTAGAAAGAGAAAGATACAGCAGATGTTAAAGAATAACAAAAGGAAATTCCCAGGGAAACTTCACTGATGCCTTCTGTCTGTTGTTTGCACACCTTTACAAGTGGTGTCCATGGTTATTGGATTTGGAGGTTTACTTTGAGGACAAGACAAAATCCAATCTGTGCTCACGTTTGCTCATGATCTGGTGCTAGGTATAAATAACAGATACCCAGTACCAGAAGCTCAACTGTAGTATTTTGGCTGCTTCTGTCTGTGTTGTGTTTGTTTGTTTTTAAGTCTGCAGTGGTAAATGGTAATCGGACTCAATCAATCAATCAATCAATCAATCAATCAATCAATCAATCAATCAATCAATCAATCAATCAATCAATCAATCAATCAATCAATCAATTTGACTTATGTAGCACTTTTAAAAACAACAAATGTTGATCAAAGTACTGTACAATAAAATAATCAGATAGAATTTAAAAGGAAAGTAAAATAAAAGATAAGAAAGTAATACGAATAAAATAATGACAGACTCACAGAATTAATTCCCATTCTTATAAACTGCTTTTCTAATAACCCAGAGCACTCAAAATACTTTATACAACATGCCTCATTAAAACACTACTTTCTATCTAACATTCACACACTTTCATACTCTGGTGGATGAATCAGAGCAGAGCGTTCTCACTCCCGAGGCGTAACATGTCGACGTTTTGTCTCGTCCCGCGGCGTTCCTGAGGAACGCGAAAGGAGACCTTCGGCGTTCTTAGGTACGCGGCGGGTTATGGCTGGAATCCAGTGCAATGACGCTCCCGCGGTAATAGACGTTCCAGCCCTGTATTCCAGCCCTAAACCTAACCTTATCCCTAGCCCTGACCATAACCTTATTCCTGACCTTAACCAGGACTTTAATGATGTTAAATAGCGTGTTTCTAAGCGATTTGAAGAAAAAGAGCGAACATGTGTAGATTCAGTCCAGACGGTTCTCATATTTCCTCTTTTTCCGAGGTCGTCATTTAGGAACGTGGTGGGTAGCCGAAAACGTAATATGGTGACGATTTGTCACCTAGCGTAAAATGTTACGCTTTGGGAGTGAGAACGGGTTGATCAGAGACCATCTGGGGGTTACGTATCTTGCTTAATGATATTTGGCATGCAGACTGGAATACCTAGGGGTCAAACCACCAACCTTCCTCCTGCTCTACCTCCTGAGCTACAGCAAACCCAGTGACCATATGTGTGGGATGCCAAGTTATCAGCTAATGATGTTCAGTTGTGTTTAACTGTATCACTGAACTGGACCTCACTAGCATGTTTGTTCTGTTGGTGCCTTTTTGGAGCTGCAATCCGGTCGTTAAGTGATGACGTGACGAATCCTACTTCCGGGCCTAAAGTAGTCTGCATTTAATATGGCTTTTGTGTTGTTAACATGTTTAATGTTTTGTATTTTCTTCTATTTAATCTCAAAAAGCTCCTAAAACAGTCAGTGATCACTGTTGACCTCCCTCGGCTTTTATTACCGCTAATCATTTATTTAAGCTCAGTTTTTAAAACCTTAGGATGTAACTACAGCCCAGCCCATGCAGCAGTATATGAATGACTAACCTCGTATTGTGGATGGATTATCTCAGTTGTTCTCCTGGCTGAAGTTTGGTCCTTTTACAGCATCCTGCCATGCGATTACATTTGTTCCTGACCACCGAGAACACTCACGTTAACTTTTATCGAGTGGAAAAAAAGTTAGCTTGTTTATATTATGCTAACATAGCTGTGTCACTAGCGGTCACGTAGCACATCATTATATACCAGCTAGCCCAACTTCAGTAACCCTATAAACGTCACTGCTGTTTAGCTTTCTGTCTTCATTTATGTTGGAAGTGATAACAGAGCTGTACGTTTTAATTTGTTTCCAAAACCCCGCAGTCAGGACATGCTATATTGTATTTAGATAGAAGCTAGCGAGCTAACTTCCTGCTAACTTCTAACTCCGTTAAATATCATAAATTGTTACACCTGGCAGAGCAGAACACTGATCATTTTATTAAAGATGAAAGACTTTAGACAGTTTTTCAACTCTCAGTAATGCCATAGTGATCGTTTGATATATGGACCTGCAGCGGAGTTTAGGTCCAGACACGGCTAGTGACGTCAGACTTTACGACCGGATTACAAGTCAAGTAGTATCACCTGCTATATGGAACAAACCATCCAAGAGCACATATGGTCTTGGATGGTTTGTTTCATACAGCAGGTGATACTACTTGACTCGCAATTGCAGCTCCAAAAAGGCACCAACAGAACAAACATGCTAGTGAGGTCCAGTTCAGTGATACAGTTAAGAGGAGCTGAAGCATAGCAAAACGCTACCATCAGTGTCGGGTTCTGTTGGGGTGTATGCTAATCAAAGAAGTCATGTCCTTAAAATTAACCTTTGTTGTATCCTTAGATGAAATGACTCAGGGCACTTAAAGTTTGGTGATTCTGTATCAAAATAAGGTTCAAAAGCTTTTTTTTCCTTTTTTCTCCAGGATGTTATACCTTTACCGCCATATTTTAGCGCCCCTCCCTGAGCCTGGTTCTGAAGAGGTTTCTTCCTGTTAATAGGGAGTTTTTCTTTCCTTTTCCTTCCCACTGTCACCAAAGTGCTAGCTCATAGGGGGCCATATAATTGTTGGGTTTTCTCTGTATGTAATATTGTAGAGTCTACCTTACAATATAAAGCACCTTGAGGCAACTGTTGATGTGATTTGGCGCTGTAGAAATATGAATTAAACTTAATATTTGCTGCTACCAAATTATCCCATAGACTGAAATTCAGAGTCTGAGAGTGCTACATCTCTGTCTTAAAATACCTGTGGTCAAGTAGTCATTACACAAAACAGTTTTTTGGCATTTCTGAGTTTTCAGCCCAGAAGGCTGAAAAACAAAACCAAAGTGAGATGTACTGGTACATTTTCAGTGCTGGATCTCTTCCACTATGTCAAGCCTATTGCCCTTTTAATGGAATTTTATTCTGGGAAGCAAAGTCGCAGCAAGCCAAATAGACATTTAATTTGAAATGTGTATTAGTGTAGCCAAAGAACTCTGCAAGCCTGACCCACTTAGTATTGACAGTCTGAACCCTGGAATGGAAACCTGTTAGCATCCAGCTCACTGACCATTCATTGAGGGTGTGAGCAAAGGTTTCACAGCTTGGTTAGCTTTCACCTCTTTTTGTATTTGGAACACGGAAATGCAAAGACAGATTACTCTTATGCATTTTGGCATTACACTTCTTCTGTAATGCCAAAATGTACGAGAGTTCATTTGAACTATAAAGTCTTGTATCCATCCATCCTCTCCAACTTATCCAATTCATGGTAACAGGATTTGAAACCTATCCCAGCTCCAATACGGCAAAAGGCAGGATACACCCTGGACAGGCTGCCAGTCTGTTGCAGTGCTAACACAGAGTGTTAGACAACCATCTGCATCTCTGGGGAATTTAGAATCACCAGTTAACCTAATACCGCATATTGCATGTCTTTGGACTGTGGGAGGATGCTGAAGTAAGCACCTCAAGGCAACTGTTGTTGTGATTTGGCACAAATAAAATTTAATATAATTGAGTACCCAGAGAGAACCCAAGTAGACATCGAGAGAACACGCAAACTTCGCACAGATGGTGGGGATGAACCCAGGACCTTCTTGGTGTGGAACAACTGTGCTAACCACCACCCCACTGTGTTGCCCCCAAAAAGGTGAACTATTCTACACTAAAAAAAAAGGCCATGTTGGATTTACTTAATTCAATAGTGGACATTGGTTGCACACAACTGTTTTGCTTTGGCAGAAACTTAAGCAACTGAGTTAAATCAACACAACTTATATTCATATTCAATGAACATGTGCATTTTGTGTTGATAAAACGTGATTGAAACATGTTTAGATGAAGTAAGTTGAACTCTAGGAATATTGTAATGCTTCACAATTTTGTCATTTTATTTCAACATTATTCAATAACTTTTACCCCAGTACTACTTGGTCAGTTAAATACTACATGCTGTCTTCATATTACATAATGTTCAACAAAGTCTAGGAGTCTGGTCAACCTAAAAATTGCATGGATTTACAATGACTATCCTCATCCAGGTTGCAGGGGGGGGCTGGGGCATAATCCCGAAGTGATAGGTTAAGAGGCAGGGTACACCCTGGACAGCTCACCAGTTTATAACATAGAAACAAACAACCATTTGTCACATTCACAGGTAATTTAGAATCGCCAATTAACCTAAATCTAATAACTGCATGACTTTTAACTGAATACCCAGAGAGAAACCACTGCAAACGAGCCAGATTGTGGATTTGAACCAAGGCCCCTCTTGCTGTGAGGTAACAGCACTAATCACCACGCCACCAATCCAGGCTTAACAAAAGTAGGAAAGCTATGATTTCAAGGCTTGATGCTGAATTTTCTATACATTTTTGTCCTTGACAGGTTAAACCACAATGAATAGCGATAGCATACACGTGATGTGTGTGTAGTTGTCTGCCTCTTATAACCCTGGTGATTTCCCTGCAGTTTGAGATCTCGTGCGATCTTGTGAATTTCATGAGTCCAGCAACTTACCACTCTCACTAGATTGTATCATGACATTTAAACAAGAACAAATTGAGTTGTTGAATTTCATACAGATCCTACATGATTTTATTACGTTCAAGATAAAAACATGAAATTTCAGACTGGGAGGGTGTCGCAAGATTTAACATTGCTATATTATTGACTTACTTCACTTGAACATGATATGAACAATTTAATCTCTCTGTATATCATGTAGTTTCTACACTATATAGTTACACTTAACTTTAAAGCATGAGGCAATTATGTTAACTACACGCAAGATGCTTACATAAATCCAAGAGATGGCCAGTCCCTCCTGGTGTCAGCGGTGAAATCACAGATGGTCAGTCTGAAATATTAACAGGAGATGTGAAATAGTCTCAGCCCCTCTCAAGGAGTCGGCTTTGAAGAGGACAAATTTATTTTACATATATATATATATACATACATACATCGTGTGAGTGTCTGTGTATGTATCTTTATCTCATTAATGATACAAGTGGACTAAATATAGATGTGACCTGAGAACCTGACTGCTGGACAGCTGTGCGCCACTTCAGCAGCCCCGCCTACCAGCCTGTGGGTGACACACCTGCCTCTCAAGGTGTGAATGATGTGATATTTGAGGGAGTGGGAGGTGGTGAGGGTTACGTGACCAATAGAGAAATGTATGATGTCACTCAAAGCTTGGCTTTCTTGCTTAAGTAACCACGGTTACCCCATTGCTGTCATCAGCAGAGCCAGCAGTTTCATTAAGGCATGAGGCCAAACGCACATTAAAGTGTAGACGTTGGTTCTTTTAGTTTGGCGTTCCGGAATTTTTGCTTTCAACAAAATCACACCTTGATACTCTTAGATTTTATTAAGACACTCTTTACACACATTTGAAATGTGTAAAGTTTTACAGCCAGTCTGTAAGGTTATTAGTGTCCCACTTACTCTGCCTTGGACGGGCTAGCACTGTCAGAGTGGAATGACCCATTATGACTAATGCATAAAACTCTCCTCCTAATGTGACACTGGGCTGGCACTTTGCCTAAGGCTCTTACCTCCACCTTTGGGGATGGTGAAACAATTTAGGTGCAGCCCCGATGTCTAGACTTATTGCTTAATAATCTTATTGCTTTAACTTGCAAATTTGAATAAAAAGTAGTGCAAATGAAATCTGGAACGTTTTTCTTTGTACAGCTGTTTTCAGTTTCAAGTCATATGTTATAGACTCTGAGGACCTCAGTTAGCCTTTTGTGGCCAATAACGGTGATGGTGATTATGTGGCTATTAAACTTTTTTCTGCTGTTCAAAACATTTTGGTTACTTCAAACGAGAGATTTTCTCACCTTGTGTTTCCGTGTTCTGTTTTAAACCAGACCAGAGAGCAGGGCCAAAGCCATGTCCCATATTTTTTTGCAACAGCTTCTTGCAGCCATCAGGTGAGGCAAGCAATGTGTAAAACATCTTTTAACATGGCAACATGAATACAGTGAGACAAGATATGTAGGAAATAGAAAAATGTATAAATCCAGTTTGCATTGAGCTTGAAGAAGCATGTGTATATCCAGAGCAAAACAAATGTGCTTTTCTGTTGAGACATTGGAGATGTTCACTTAGAGACTCGAGCACATGTTGTGTGTTTTATTGCCACAGAGCCTAAGACTTCCAACACCCCGGCCCAAGGGGTGGATTATGTCACCTGAAAGCCCTTTTAATCATCATGTTGGAATGTCCTGGAGCAAATGTGTCACATCAACCTCTTTAGAATTCACATTTACTTCTAACACTCTTTTAATGTCACGGGATTAGCACCACCTGACAGATGTTTTATTCTGGTCAGTTTGTCTGTTTGAGCAGCTAAGCAACACACACACATCACTAAGCAGAACACAAATGGAGGTTTTGGCCTGTGGGACCAGTGGTGTACAGCTGATCTGGCCCATTGGGTTTTACTGTGAGACTAAAAAGTGTGCTTGGTGCATTCCTAAACAGAGACGCTAGGTGAATACCTCTTCAGGGGCTTGATGTGGTGATGCAACATGACGGTCACATTCCTCAACAACCTTTAGAAGACATTGTATTATTTTGTCCTGGCAATCCCTGAGCCCCCCCGACTCGGCCAAATCTGCTGTCCATATGGAGTAGGAGCATTTTTTTGTAGTTTCTCCAAAACCACTGCTCTTTCAAGGCTGCAGGAAACAATGGTGTACTGTTGACATTCAGCATGACTGTTGATTGGGGCGACATTTGCAGAATTCAAGGACTACTCATTTGAGTAGCTGTTGTAATAAACTGATTGGAGAAAGAACACACTGAGTACTTTTATTCTTTTATTTCCAAGTATGCAACTTTATGACTGCCCATTTGGCAGGTAGCTAAAACAAATGTTTGTTCTTATATTAATGGGTTGCCTGTAACCTGGTGGATGCTAAGAGGTCGACATAGTATTTTTAACAACTGGTCATGTGAAGGTTCCACAGCTGACTCCCGGGGAGCCCAAAAATAAGAAATAAGACTTAGTATCCTACAATGCCATCTTTTACTGTCACTATCCTTTTTCAGTTTTTCATTTTTATTCATTCTTGCTATTCATCTTTCATTTGTCTTTGTTTTTCTCATTTTCTGTTTTGCACCTTGCATTTTTAATGCCATCTAGATGTTTGAGTATTCTGCTGTTGCTTGTTTGTTGAAAGCATCAGCTATGCTTAATAAATCATAACATTTGTAATTCGACAGAATTAGCCTTTCTGCTTCTCAGTTTGTTTGTTTTTTATATACATGTACCATAAAGTGCACTGCTGACCTGATAACGATATGAACATGACCAAAATAGCTGGATGAGGATCCAGAAATCTGCAGGCAGGGATTTTCCAGAGTAAACAAGGACAATGTGTAATATTTATAAACCTTGTCTAACAGAAGCGATGTTCATTCAAGACAAAGTTCAGAGTGTTATGACATGATGAAGTTCTCAGTACCACAGCTTCACTGACTCTCCTCCAGGTGTGCCTTTGTGTTTAAAGGTAAGCTTTGAGCATTAGCTCAGTCCCAGCTTCCATCACAACAAAGGCCGATAACAGGCTGAGGCTGTGGATGTTTGCTTTACTTGAGGGCTCATTCATCAGCTCAGAACAGAAACACATCTTTCTGTCAGTGCAGGATTGAATCAGTTCTGCTGCAGCCGGTCTTTCTAACCGTACGGGTTAAGAGGATGAAGGAACATTTCAGGCAATTTGCAGTTGGTGATGTCAGAATTACACAGTTGAAACTTTTGGGCTGTAATGCCACATTTTTTTCTTCCTGTGTGAAGACATGGGGAGCCAATTTGGAGCAATGCATAATTTGGATGCCTCCTCCGTATCGAGCAACATCCCCTGGAATCCAAAGCTCCCCGCTGAGTGCCTGCTACTTGCCCATGCATATTTCATGAAATCAGAGGCTGATTAACTGAATGGGTGCGAATAGTCAGATTCATCAAAATAATCACTTAATATAAAGATCTTTTTACTTTAGTATAGGCAAAATTACCTTTTAGATAAGACATGACATTTTATAACATTGTGCATATATTTTAATTTATAATTGCAGTGCACAAAAACAGTTCATTAACTGGCAGGAACTAAAGGAAAGTACAACTAAATTCACTATAAAATAAAATAAAAAAAATACTGGATAGCTATGAAGTAACTGATTCCACTTTTTGTGTGTAATAAGAGATTAATAAGAACAGAGGTTAGCTGTCTTTTAAGTACATTACTTTATTATCTTAGTTAGCTAACTCTCAAGAAAACTTTTTTCTTCTCTGGTTTACTTGTTAGACTCTGCACCAGTTCTACACGAGCAAGACATGTCATCCCCAAATTGAGTTTCACATAAGTACCCAGTATTATTGTTATCTTATTTTCTATAGGCAGGGTAACAGATGAATGTAACTTTCAGCTCTGAAGAGTGTCTTAAACCTGCATTCTACTGAATGGCCCCACGAGGGAGCAGACCTTGCAGTTGACAAAAGAAATTGGATAAAAGTCTGATGAGTTTAAAGGCTCAGTTGCTAGTTTTGGGTTATACTTAATGTCACATTAAGTCCATAAGAACGCTAATGACCTGTCACATGTCTGCCTGGTACAGAGCCGCATTTATCACAACCAACATGGTAGTAGCTGATGTCTGTTTCTCTATGAAGGCCTTAATTTCTAATGTGTTAAATTAGATACGCTGTATTTCCTCTGCATCACCAAGGTCCTCATTAAGAGAAAACTTATCTGCTGAGATGATGAATCTTACAGTAATTTGCTCATTAACTCGTAGTTCTACCTCTGTTCCAACACACATTAAACACATTTGTCTTCTGTCTGTTTCCCATCAAAGACCACAAGTTTTCCACACTATGCAAACAGTCCAGCTCTAGCATTTGTTGAAAATGAGAAAGTTGGAAGTCAGGTTGATTCTATTCCATGGGAATCTATATATGCACTCATAGATTGTCAACCACAAGAAGTCAGTAATTTATAGGCTAGATGCAACTCACAATGCATCACAATTACTTTATTTCTTTGAATACTATTTCATTCACTTCCATATTCACACACACATGCATCTGCCCACATTTGCTAATTTTAGTCTTGACCTAAATGATTGCTTATTTGTTCCTCAGTAGTCAACATGAAGCTATTAAACTCAATCAGTGCACAGAGGAGAAAAGTGTAACATCCTGTTGACTGGCACAGGCAGCAGTCAGAGCACATGTCTGTCAGTGCTTCCTCTTTGCTTGCTCTGCTCCGTCCAAACACACAAACAAGCTGCACTGCCAAACGAGGCAGGTCAGCCACTAACACAGACAAGCTGACACAAACACAGACCTGGCATTGTGATGCTCATTTGTCCAGTTTTATTCATCAAAACTGACTGTTTGGTGACACTGTTTTAACAATATAAGTGGAAAGCTTCATTCTGTTTTGTGCAAATCGGCACCCTTTTGGGTAGAAAGGTGGTTAGACAGTGGGCTTTTGTTTCTTCCACCCAGGTGACAGTTTTTGATTTAGCTCGAGCGATAGCTCTTGTGGGTGCTCGGTACATTCATGTGCAAATCCAAACACAGATGGAGCTCAGCATGGATCCACTCTATGCAGGGATTAGAGTCTAGATTTCAGCACATATTATTCTTATGAAACAGTCCACTGACAGCATGCTTTGCACTTACTTATAAATGGCCTTTAGCTACTTTACCCAGTGTTAGAGATATGGGGCAGGGCTGCTTTGTCCCCTACAGTGCCTGGCCAAAGGAGATTCCAGAGCATGACAACACCCACTTCCCTCCTCTCTTCACAGTTCACCTTTGTCCTGCAAATCAGCCTGCAGACTGAGGCCCATGTGAAGGTCAGTCATCTCCATCTTCTGAGCCTATGTGCTGACTCTTTGTGCGCAGGCTACATATTTCTATAGTGCTGCCATGATGCTGTCAGTCACTGACTTCAGAGGATACGTGTTCTAATCCTTCGTGTTCTACAAGAATTTGCAGACTAAAAGGTTTTGGCAGAAATTCCCAAAACCTTTTAGTCTCCCCGTCAGTCAGTGATTTGGAAAAAATGTTCCCATAATATTTTATTTATACTTTGAGTACACATTACACTCTGAACATAGTTAGCCTGGAAGCAATTTAATGCATTTATTCTTTTAGCCAGAAACACGCAGACGGACTGAATCAAGAACATTCCAAAAATTAAATATCTCCATTATGTTTCACTGTATTTCCACCCATAATTAAATAATGCCATTCCAGGCAAACTAGAGTCAGTTGAGACATCAACAGAAATGCGTATAAACTATTAAGAAAGTAATGACACATGATAAAGACAGGATGTGTAGATCATTTGCATGATGATCACGTCACATGCAGCATTTTGGTGACCCATGTGTGAACTCCTGAGCAGATGCTGGTGTTTGAGGTGCACCGTGTGCCCTGTGTAATGAGGGGACTGCATGATTAGGTGGCTAATGTGAACCAGCTTGTCTTTTGGTGTGGTCTGAGATAGCTTGTGCATTTCGCAATTAAAATTTTGAAAAGGCAATAATAGGGAGTCATGTGTAGCCAAAGAAGCAAACTAAAAGACATGACAATATTATTATTATTGTTATTACTCATCATCATCGTCATCATAACATCTGGTCCTGGCCAGGTTCTAAAATGATTATTTATTCACAACCTCAGCAACACATATGTGTGCTGATATGTGTGCTGATATGTGTGCTGATATGTGTGCTGATATGTGTGCTGGTATGTGTGCGGTGTGCTTAAGCGCTTTGATTAAATTGAACTGAAATTAATTATTTATTCAATAAAAATGAGGCCAAAATGCTGAAACTGTGTAAATGTGCCCCATGCTTCAACACCTTGTACAATCACCTTTAGAAGAAATAACAATAACTTGCAGATTTGCTGGTGAGCGTTAGATTATTGTCCTCTTGCATGAGTCTGGCTGAGTCAAGCTTTGCCTCTAGAAAGATCTAGTATACAAAGGTGTTTACAGGATACGCAGGTCCTGTGACAACAAAACAAGCCCCAATCATCATCCCTCCACCACCCACCACCCACCATGCTTGATAGTTGTTATGAGGTGTTTGTGCAGATATGCTTTGTTTGCTTTTCACTAAATTTGGCTTCATGGTGATTAAACAACACAATTAGCGGGTGTAGGAACAAAATGGCACTAAATTTAATTCAATTCAGTTTTTTATATAGCACCGAATAACAACAACAGTCACCTCTAGGTGCTTTATATTGTCAAGTAAAGACTCGACAATAATACAAAGAAAACCCCAACAATCAGACGAACCCCTTTGAGCGAGAACTTGGTGACAGTGGGAAGGAAAAACATCTTTTTAACAGGAAGAAACCTCTGGCAGAACCAAGCTCAGGGAGGGGCAGCCAACTGTTGGAACCAGTTGGAGGTGATGGGAGGGAGACATGACAAAAGACACACTAACAGGAGCAACATCTTTGGTGTCTCCCACCAGACAGCGGAACAAATCTAAATTCATGTTGTAGCTGCTACACATTCCACGTCGGCCCACTAGAGAGTTCATGTGTTTCCTGTTTGAGCTGTTTATTGGCTCTTTGGTGACAGGCTGCCACTTTTAGAATGATAGAATTCTTCATTAATTTCATTTTGAGAATTCTTTGAATGTCACGTTTCTTCTTCTTTGAATGTCATATTTTCTTTGAATGTCACGTTTCTTCTTCTTTGAATTATGTTTCTTCTTAATTATTTCTTCTTCTTTGAATGTCATTCTTCTTCTTTGAATGTCATCGTTTCTTCTTCTTTGAATGTCATGTTTCTTCTTCTTTGAATGTCATGTTTCTTCTTCTTTGAATGTCATGTTTCTTCTTCTTTGAATGTCATGTTTCTTCTTCTTTGAATGTCACGTTTCTTCTTCTTTGAATGTCATGTTTCTTCTTCTTTGAATGTCATGTTTCTTCTTCTTTGAATGTCATGTTTCTTCTTCTTTGAATGTCACGTTTCTTCTTCTTTGAATGTCATGTTTCTTCTTCTTTGAATGTCACGTTTCTTCTTCTTTGAAGACAGTTTCTCATTTTCCTCTCCTCTCCTGTTTTTCTCGTGTCTTTCTAGACCTCTGAGAGTGAAGCGATCCCACGTTAACAGCAGCATTAACGTCACAACTTTATTGACTTTTTATGAGGAGAAAGACAAAAAAGGGTATTTCTGGAGTAGCACCATTAGCTAAAAGCAGTGAGAGGCTGCAGTATATGAAAAATAAGCTATTGATAATTGAAATAAACAAGTGACGTACAATCACGTCTCTGTACTTTATCGGAAATATCAATAAAAATCTACTTTTGAAAGTTATGTGAGTATCATACAGGGAAGTTCAAGGATTCAACCAGGAATTATGCATTAAACCTGCTATTCCACATCATCCTGGGTCATTTCAACCTTTGGTTCTAACAGTTTGGCCCCCATGTGATCACTAAACCATACAACAAGGACACCAGCAAACCCTGAGCCAGATGCTCACGAGTCACCCCACATGTGAAGTATGTCTGTCTGAGCCTCAGCTCCAGCCTTTCTAAAGGCTCGTCTGTGTCTGGCTGCATTGCCTGGACATCACACTGGGCTTCTACAAATCTCACTCATGTGTTTTGAAGTCCCACTCAGTGTTTTATAGCAGGCTTAGCCTGATCTTGTTATGTCCATGCAAAACCCAAGTTTGTTCTCTACACCATGGCAAGCTCTGTTTTTCATCTTGTTATCGTACACTGTGTCATCTGTACGACATCACACAAAGCTGCATTTAACTCAAAGGAGTGTCACAGACAAATCTATTTTTATATGTGGAAAAACAAGACAGCTGGGCCAGGGTACAGCAGATTTTATTTTTTTTAAAGTAGACCTACTAGCAAGTTTTGACATGTCCTTCCACTGACCCAGCTCTGAACACTCTGAATCTATTGTTTTACCTCATCTTTCATCTCCACTTGAAAGCAGGCCCACTCCCCTGGCAGCGGCCTTATCTGCGATCAGGGCCAATGTGTTTATCACACCACTTCACCTCAGGCCCTGACAGTTCCTCATTAGGACTTTTATATGAGCTGCTGGGTGTCGTCCAGACTTACGATTGTGTTACTTTGCTACAGCATGATGAGTGAGTCCATTCAAATGTCATGCATGCCACATTTCCACCCAAACACTTGGTCTCCCTGTGCTCTTTGAACCCACACTCCTAATTTATGATAAATTTAAAATGACGCCCAAGAGGGATACTTCAAATAAAAGACACAAGATAGGCCTAGCTGTAAACTTGCTTAGCTTTATCCCAGTTGCTGTTTAAGGGTCATGCTCCCTGAGAACATATGAAAATTGGCTAAAGCTAAGTTAGTTCTTTAACATGTGTGAATGCAGAGACACACTCAGATGGATTACATGTATATTTATGCCTCCAGGGAGTCGTGTACTCAGACAGGTAATCCAAAACAGACTTGTGTTTGAAGGAGATTGGTCCATTGTGTGCAGTCAAGATAGCTCATGGCCTTGTGTCATGAATGGTGTGCAACTGGCGGGAGACAGACAGCATCATGAGTTATGAAGTGAGCACACGGTTCTTGTTTAACCAAGGTTACAGCCTTCAATTTAAGAGGTACATGCGAGATCCTTCAAGATGCAGCAGTGGACAGAGGCTTAAGTTTACTCTGGGGACCAACAACATGGCTCTGAAGGAAAAATGAGGGAGTCCAGAAACACAGTTGCACTGCTCATATAATGTTTTACTGCACAAAGCAAGCTATGAGAGGAGAAAGATAGCAGAATGCATTCAGTTCAGCACCTTCCTGTCAAAGTAGATGATGACTCTGGTATATGTGGAATATTAGGAAATAATCATTTTGTACATTTGCCAAAATTCTTGATCTCCACAAAAGGGACATTTTGAGAAATTTCCAATGGGTTTCTGGAAACTTAATTAGGGCTAGGATTCGATTTACATCCACCCATATTTGGTATACCAGAAGGCAATATTACAACACAGAGTAAGGAAGTTGAACAAGTTTGATCTTTAAGTTTCTAAAACTATATTTGTTTAGCATTTTGTTAAACAACAACCCAACCCTCCCCATCCCAGTGATCTGGTAGATGTCAAGAGGTTAACATAAACACTACAATTAGCAGAAATTACAAGCCACCACTCTATATTTCTTGACAAACAACAGAAAACAGATGTGTAACAACAAGTTCTCAACACGAACCGACTATACTAAATCATCTTTGGTCACTAAACACATCAGTAGCTTTTAGCAGCGGTGCGTCCTCATTAGAAGACCACAAAACAAGATAGAAACTGCTGACAGATGCTTTTGAATAAAAAGAATATGAATATAATATCAATAAAAACGATCATCTCGTTAGAGACAATGTTATCCTGTAATACACATGCACTCCACGAAACTCTCTGACAGCAGCAGCATTCCCAAACACTGCTCAGGAACATCTTGAGGAACTCACCAAAGAGTCCAAGGCATTAATCCAACTTTTTCCCAGGAAATGTCGTGTGGAACAAGTTTTATCCACAGAATCCACACCCTAAAACCCATCCAGATGGTTTCATGTTGTACTGTGAGCCGCTTACAAACTGTTTATTGGTGAATTGAACATATATCAGCTTGAATTTGCAGCAAACCAACCATACAACTGACCTGAAGACAGTTTGCAGCAACAGTGATGTATGAACTGTGATCTACTATATGTACTCGAGTGCTTTTTTTGCCTTAGAAGAAGAAAAAGTGTGAAAATAAATTGTTGAAGAGAACGATCTAAAAGATGCCATGCAGGCAGGTAGACAGGTGGTCACTGCTGGGCTCTTTACAGCCCTTTACAGAACAACGTGAACGCATCAATCTTTTTCTCAGTGTCTTGATTATGAAGCTTTATTTGATCAGTTAAACCTCTGGAACGACCCATAACAAATCTGTGTGGGTACATATCGCCTGTCTGAATGTTAAAACACTCTTTTGTTAGGTTTAATCAGACACAAACCTGTTTCCAAAACAGTGCTTTCCTCTGCCCGGGTGCCACTGCACCTCAGTTGGTTCCGCTCACCTGATGAAATGCTGCAGGGGCCTGGGTTTGATTCATCTCTGGACCATTTCCTGTGTGTCATTCTCTTAACGCTGATGGCTTCCAGGTTGTATTTATGCCAATGCAGTCAACTGTTTTTGCCCTTTATGTTGACTGTTTACCTGCACATAACCAAATATCAAATATGATTGGTCAGCACTCAAAGCAAAAAAAAGCAAGACATTATAGACATAACATCTCTATGATATATAAAACTGTACACTGACATTATTTCAGGTCTCGTCAAACATTCGGTGATGCTACGTGCTCTATGCATGTCATCCTCGAAGAAATCAGATGCTTCATACAAGAATAAAAGCGATCATTCAGAACTGCCTTTGACTGGTTTGCTTCCCTGTAAGAGGACAAGGATCCAAACCATGGCAGCATAACCAGAACCAGAGCAGCCCTCACTATAGGCCTCAGTGGTTTAGGTTTTTACTTCACTTTGTCACCTGTCAATGTGAGACTTTTGTCAGTCTCCTCAATATAGAAATGAAAAAGGGGGCTGGAAACAAGTCCAGGGGCATTGTCCTCCTGAAAAGAGCCCTGTGTCTGCTTTATAGGCACGGTTTTAATTCACTCTTTAATTACTGTAATAACAACTTGTTATTTTTAACACCTGTCCTGCCAAATCAAATCTTTAGCAGTTGTATTGTGTGGGCCCATGCCCGCAGAGCCTGCTCTTCATTATGGATCAGGATGGGATCTCCTCCGGAGTCTCCAGCAGGGAAACTTTTTGTACCTCCCCCTCAGCCTGCCTGCTTGGTCCCAACAGCACGTCGATGGTCAAAAGGTTCACATTTGGAGGCGCACAGAGGACCGGCGGCTCTCTACAAGGTAACACAAAGCAGCGTCTCTGCCCGGCTTTATTCCTTAAACAGTATTTGCAGCTTTTCGTCGCCAGCCTGTGCGCCGTCGTTAAAATCAGGCTGAGCTTAATTCCATGGATGTTGCGCTGAGAACTTTTACGCGTCGCTCAGCACAGATGAGCTTTTCCAAACTTTCTCCGGTGTTCACGTTTGTTCCGTGTCTGAATGCGGTGTTGCAGCAACTTTTTCCCCACGGTTATCAGGTGAAGACAGGTTGCTGCTGTTTGTGCGAAAAGATGCAAAGTCTTTCGAAACCCTTCTGTTTGAATCCGCTGTAGCCGCACTCATTTATCAAGAGAAAGTTACAGATGCGATGAAGACAGATTAAAACAGCGGCGAAATTGTAGAGTTGCTTACAGTTTGTTTGCACCATATGGTCGCGAGTTTACTGAGGGGGACTTTTCTTAACGTCTAACGCTGTAAATGAATATTTCTGCCTGCTCTCCAAAGCGAGTTTGCACTGCACAGATGAAGACTGGTACTGAAAACTTTTTTTAAAGTAAACACTATTTTTTCAGGCCTTGTCAGAGCGATGCATTACTTACTTCAGCTGTGTGTGTATAGGTGTATGTGTGTGTGTATGTGTGTGTGTGTGTGTGTGTGTTTTGGCAGGCAGAAATGAAGGAATCTCCCCCCCCCTCCCTCACAGCTCTGGGAAACACCAGGCTGCTGTATTTCCATTCCTCTGCAGCCGTTCCTTGCCAGCTTTTATTGTGTCTGCTGCAGTAAAGGTGCATGACACTTTCACTGACACATTGTCATGAGCCAACTTGTAGGTGTGGTAACAGAAAGCCTCCAGAATAGCATGAAGTAAGCTGCTATTGCATTACATCGGATACATCTGTATGAAAAGGGGCAGTTAAAAGGGGCTAGCATTGTGCACCTCTTTTCCATTAGGATGCTGTGAGATGGAAAGAGTTCAGCCTTGATGCCTTTTGAGAACTTGCCTGCATTTGAGAGGCAAATGTTGCTAGCATCACATTTCAAAAGTTGGTACAATTTCCAGCAAATGGGGGAAAGTTTCTTGCGGTAGCTCCAACTACACTTGTTCACATTGGTGGTTTAAAACCAGAAATTTCAAGGACCTGTGCTGTTGCCTGCTTTTCGACACTAGCACCACTCATGTTTGCAGCTAAAACGAATGGAAATATGCTCTGGATTAGGCCCCAGTACTGTGTTGGTGAAAAGGGTTCTAAGAGAGTGTAATACACAGTTGCCACAGAGTGAATAACAGCGTTGCAATAATTGGCTCATTACAGGTCTCTACTTTATATAAATTTGGCTTCGATCTTGTGTAGTTCCCCTACTTTCTGGACCCATATAATTATGATGGAGTCAGATTTTAACCACCTAATTGTGATTCACTTTATGGCAGGCTCTGACAGGAATTTCCTCAAAACCTCCGGGAACTTTTTTGAAAAATCATAGTGATAAATGCTTCTGATAGTTTCTTGACACTGGCTTTAATGCCAACATTTTGATTTGTGTTTTTATTTATAAAGTTTTATATTGAGAATTTATGGCATGAGGTAAAACAAAGAAACAAACAAATAAACAACAAAACAAAACAAATTAAGGAAATTAGTTTTTAATTTAAAACATATAATGAGCTAAGCAGTTCAAATCTGTTAAGGCCATGAGCTGTTTTCCTCATCAGATGTATTACTCATGACTCAGGTGGGATTAACAGACGATGCGGGTCCTTGTTTGGAGCAGAATTTCTTTTTTTCCTGACAACAATGTTCATAGGAATTCTCTGTGGAATTCAGTGCTTAGAAACGTAATGTCAGTCCAAGAAGGGAGGGTGTATTTATTTGCAGAGATGACCTAAAGGTCAGGGAAAAATGTACCTAGTATCGCTGATGATGAATTAGATCAGTCCAAAAGCATTTTTACAAAAGCATAATATGTAGTTCTTGGAACGCTCTCAAAATGAGAACATGTAGTGTAAGGCAGCATGGGTTTTTGGCACATTCTGTATGGTAAAATAAGTGAAAGATTTTTTCCTTCCTGATGAAGTGAAATAATGAAGTAAATAAAATCACTTTGAGTCTGAAACTTCCAACAAGAATCATTATTTAAAGGAGGCCAAGCACTTTGGTCCCTACCCTGCTAATTACCTTAGAGAATGTGCTTTTCTTAAAGTGTAATGACTTTCCAACAAACTCAGCAGCTAAACTGTTATGAGGCATCTCATGTATGTTCAGCTATTAGACTGCTAGAGGTTGATTGCAACACAAGATTATGAGAGGAATGTTTTTATGGAGATAATCACAGATGCACTAGAAATTTAGAAGCTGGGCAGATTCCAGGTTTCATCATGAAAGCCTGCATAATGATTCATAACAGTGCACTCCAGCTGATGATAATGACAAGTATGTAGTCTTAATGTTAAAAAGATGGCAAGGCTGTAAAAATTGGACTCTTATGCGCTAAACTGGGAAGCCAGAGGTTTATTTTCTTGCATTTTGAGAAATAAACCTGTCTTTCTGTCTTTTTTCCCTGTTTCTTGCAGAGCAGAGGTGATTCGCATTAGTCATTAAAGATAATCTAAAGACTTGATCTTCATCATTACTGAACATATACCAGGTGCCATGGCTCAAGCTGAAGTAGTACTACTGCAGTGTGCGCTGTTTTTTTTCTACTCGAGTGTCTGTTTGTGCCAGCTTGATTGCACTGGCACAAACTGTCCCCTGCTGGACAACTGTATCGAAGAAGTCCTGGAGAGCGGTGCCTGTTGTGCTTCGTGCTTACAAAAAGGATGTGCGTGCGAGGGATACCAGTACTACGACTGCATCAGTGCTGGGTTCAAGAATGGCAAGGTGCCCGAGGGAGACTCCTACTTTGTTGACTATGGTAGCACCGAGTGTTCCTGTCCTGTAGGAGGGGGCCGGATCAGCTGCCACTTCATCAGCTGTCCTGATATGCCACCAAACTGCATCGAGGTTTCCGAGCCTGCAGATGGCTGCATGCAGTGCGAACGAGTTGGATGTGTTCATGCTGGACAAAAGTTTGAGGCTGGATACTCCTTCCACATTGACCCTTGCCGTGTTTGCCACTGCCCTAATGAAGGGGGGAAGCTCATGTGCTACCCGGTACCAGACTGTGATCCGCAGCAAGTTCATAAACCCATGTTAGCTGCACCCACAGAGGATAATACAGTCATCAGGCATGATAATTTCCCATACAGGTTTGATCAACAAGGCCACACAGATCAATTTGCCACTCCTTATCACCTTCCTAATGGAAATCTTCCTCTCTTTAAATTGTCACCGCTTGATAAAGAGAAACCAGAAGACTATGATTATGGTCCTACAGACTTTCCAGAGACCTACCCACAGTCTTTGCTGTTTCCCACCCCATCTTCCTCTTCCTTTAAAAAAGTTCTATCTGTGTCCCAAGGCTCTGTCAAACCTGACCGCATCTCTTCTCTTCAGAGCTTTGACAGGCAAGGCAAGCAGGCGCTGAGAGAACGATATGGAGTTCGTGACCATCCTTCAGGCAGAGAAGAAGTGACAGAAAGTCCCCTGAGACTAGAGCAGACTACTGACATGCCAAATATGCGTGCCACATCTTCTTGGCAGTTCTCGCAGGGTCTAACAAGTTTGCAAGGTGTCCTTTTTAATAATTTACGTCCACAGACAGATTTAGACGATTCATTGCATGGCCACAAGAGTTTGGGTAGTGTTGTATTTCCATTACACAGAGAATTAGAGAGTGAAAAACATACTGAATATCCACATGCGGGTTCAGAAAGTGCCATTTATCCTCAGAGAGGCACTGAAACTAAGGCACATAACAAAAATACATCAGATAGCGTGGCACCGAGGGGTTCTATCAGTCAGACCAATGTGAGTCTTCCACAGAGGGATACAGAGATCCAATCCAGTCAAGAGAGAGGATCAGATACAGTACATTTTCCACTGTACACCATGGAAAGCTCAGAGGTTCCCATCCATCCTGAGGCAAATTCAAATGGTCCAAAAGAAACGCAGAAGCTACTCACAGTTTATGAGAAGGAAAGGTTGAATGAGGAAGAGATGCAGGGGGAGAAGCAGGAAGAAATAGTAACTTTTCAGAATGTGTCTGGGCCTCAAGGAAAGGATGTGCCTTACACTATCGACACAGTGCAAGAGAGAAGCGAGGAGGACTCAGAGAGCAGCTTTCCAACCAGCATTTATGAAAAGACTACTTCTGAGCCCGTCACTCCTTCCCAAAGGCGGCCTGAATCCCTGACAACACCTGTATTCCAGTCTATCACCACCACCCAGCCACCAATGAGAGTTACACTGGAAGAAAGTCAGCCTGGTGGAGAGCCAAATCAGATGGTGATTAACCGTCACAGTGAAGGAAGACAGGAGGAAAAGGAAGGAGTGAAAGAGATTGAGGAAGATCGCCCTGTTTTACTCATCAAACCCGAGGAGGGTGAGTAAAAAAAAAAAAAGATTACACAAGCCTTGCTATGCATGTTTTCTTCTGGATCCTAATTTGTGCTTTTTTTTAGCATACAAACATAAACGGCAGCATGGATTTTTTAGTACAATTTTCATATGAAACTTGGATTAAAATTGGGGTTAAACTAACAAAAAGCTTGTACAAAATAATTTTTAGACCTGGCAAAAATGTAGATGTGTCTCATGTCACACAGCCTCGCCTCTGTCAGTGCGCCCCAGGGCAGCTGTGGCTACAATGTAGCTTGCCATCGCCAGTGTGTGAATGTAGTGTGAAGCGCTTTGGGGTCCTTAGGGACTAGAAAAGCGCTATACAAATGCAGGCCATTTGTCTATGTCTACCTCAGCCAAGTGTAAAAACGT
Organism: Haplochromis burtoni; assembly: GCF_018398535.1. Lineage (NCBI taxonomy): Eukaryota > Metazoa > Chordata > Actinopteri > Cichliformes > Cichlidae > Haplochromis > Haplochromis burtoni. The sequence goes on along the minus strand of NW_024582857.1, from coordinate 274,498 downwards.
TCTGTTTCATTCTGTTTCTAATGACAGCCTTGTAACTTAAAAAAAACATTATTATCATGAATCAAATAGTAAAAGTAAACTTCTGAAGCAGTAGGAACATTTTGAGCAACTTTATTTCTTCTCCTAAAGAGGAGGAATTTTTCATAACTTGTACTGCTTTGCTCCTTACTGGGTCGGTGTCATCTTTCTGAACTTAACATTTTCCATTACATTGTAGCAAATTGACCTTGGCAGTAGAGATATGTAAGATTAATCACTTCCCCTTTTTAATAACTTTAGTCGGTTTACACCACAGCTCTAAAACCCATTTTATTTCATGGGTAAGATATACTTGTATATACTATACTGAAAATTGTCTTTTTTAAATGTAATTAAGTACTTTGACATCCATGCAGCACTCACATTTAATAAACAATCAATTTCCAAAAATAAAAGATAAATAACCTGAAATATCTTAGCATATCGTAACATGTAAATTATATTAGTAGTACTTTGTCTCTTTATGATTCAAAGACAATGTTGATCTTTCAAGGCACTTTTGACATTCTATATGTTTCACTCCTGTGTAGCAATGCTGGTACAGTGGAACCCCGGCTTACGAAGACACCATTTAATAAAAAATTCAAGTTACGAAGGCACTTAACGGCAAAGTGCCTGTGTAACGAAATCCGTTTGAGAAATGTGTTTTGCTGTTCCACGTGAAAGACGTATTGTTGTTGCAGTGCGCTATTTCGTGTGCTTTTCGTTTGCAATTAGCCTATCGTTCATTCATAATGGGGCCGGCATAAGGCATAAATATGAAATATCATTGCACAGTGTACATACGTACATTAATTAACATAAATGTAAGTTTTAGTATGTTTAGAATTAAATTCCATAATGTTATGTACATGTACACGTACGTATGTATGCATGCATACGTATGCTTTCTTCAGCCTCCACCAAGAACTTCATCTTCAGCCAGCATCACCTCACTCAAAAGGCGATGGAAAAAGATGCTTCGAAAATTTTGACATACGAAAGACCCTCTGGAACGAGTCGGGGTTCCACTGTATTACTAAACAGCCCATAGCAAAGTATTTTATTGAAATCCATTAGAAGTAATAATCCAGTGGGCCTGTTTTACTGGATTTATGCAGAATCATCTGGGAAATGTTACCTGCAACATGTATGGGAAAAGCCGACCTATTTATGAATGCCTGCTACATGCTAACATCATGAAAACATCCTTCACAGAGATTCTTTGCGTTACATTAATGCAGAAATATATACTTTATTTCTAACATAACTGTTCTGGTTTCTTTGACATCATGCACATATTTGTTTGAGGTTTCTGCCAGTTGTATTGATGTGATACAACCTGTTGTCAAAACCTTTGACACTGTATTCACTGTAGTTTTAATGGATGACACTGACGTGTCTGCAAACACTCACCAACTGTTCTCCAAGTCGTAGTGAAACTGTGAAAGTGTGTCCTAAACTGGAAACAGGAGAAGTAACAGTAGTTTGCCTTTGAAATAAAAGTCGCACCTTTTGAAGAGTGTTGTCGAGTGTCTGCGGACACATTGGCATCTTCTTGTATTGGACGTATTGGACGTTTATTCCTGAGAGTCTAGAAACATTATGTTGACGATGTTTTTGATGTAAATTGCATATGCTTGAGCTAACATTCGTAGTACCTCATAAATAATTTTAAATACCACATTCATCTATTCATTTATTACAGTCATTTAAGACTGCCTTCCTGATGTATAGTTGTACAAAGTTGCCTGCACTTTCTCTGTCCCATTCTAAATACCAGTCATGTCACATGTGTATGGAAAAAACAGCCACATGTCCCTTGGTGTCAGAGCAGGCACAGAACTAGTGAGTCCAGGATATATCTGGAAGAGGAGTCAAACACTCCTCCCATGGCAAACATCCGCTCACAGCAGTCTCCCACCCATCACCACCATCCTCACCATCCTTCACCCTGAGCTCGCTCAGCTCCCTCGCAGGACCTTATAAATTCTTTCTGGCCACCTGTGTCAGCTGCTTTGATTTGAGATGTGTTTCTTTGTTGGTAATGTTTTTGTTTCAAAGATTTAGAAATAACATTTCTATGGTATTTATTTACATTGAAAAAAGTTATAGCATTGAAAAAGAAAGACACAAAAATGTGGCTGTAGTTTGAATGACAGTACGTGGTAGTTACACAGATGGTAGACCGCAACGTCGCTGACTCAGTTATATTTAGCTGGTCAAAGCCTTTCATATGGGACTGAGAGATAAATAATCTATTGCTGGTACACGTGAGCTGTTTTTTTTTTTTAAGGATGTGTGTAGCACGAGGCAGCAACAGAACCAGACACTGGTGGCCTGAAGGGCTTAGAGATACAGAGTTACATGTGCAGTGGCTACACTATCCGGTTGTTCAGTCTGACGTCACTAGCCGTGTCTGGGCCTAAACTCCGCTGCAGGTCCATATATCAAACGATCACTATGGCATTACTGAGAGTTGAAAAACTGTCTAAAGTCTTTCATCTTTAATAAAATGATCAGCGTTCTGCTGAACACTGTAAATCGATAAAATGATCCTGTATAAGACACGCCCTCTGTGTTTATAATGTATTGTATAGTCTGACTAAGGATTTGATTTAAAATCGACTATTTAATCAACGTTATTTCATTTGTGGTGTTCCCAGTCAAAAGTGACCACTATAGGAAATTAATGGGAATCCACCCACCCCCCACCACCTTTGACCTCTGACCCCCTGAATGGCCCAGTGAATGACCAAATAAATGAAACCAACTGAACGACCCACTGAATGACTCAGTGAACGACTCATTGAACTACCCACTGAACTGAATTTGGTGGTGAAAAATGTTTGTTATGTTAATATAAGACTTGTTAAAACTGACTGGTCCATTGTGACTGGGAACATTCGAGTAAGGGAGGTGGGGGTGCACACAACCAGTTTAAACATAATGACCAAATTCTTTAATTTCATTTTTTCCATAAATTAGCAGTTTTATAATAGGAACTTTGGGTCAATTATTCTGAAAATATGTTAGCAACCTACCCATGTTGTGGAGTTGGGGTTGGCTATTACTTTATCTAAATCTTATACGTTTGGAAAGTCTGCTTATGTCCCCTTAAATGGTGCCACATTTGTAGGGTTGAGCAGCAGAGTTTAGTATGTGGGTTTTACCCTCAAAAACAAGTAATCGACTAAACACAAAAGTCATTACTTTTTGTGCTCAGCTGAGACTAAAGAAGTCACTTGGATGAGTGATGAAACGTTTCTCCCACTGAAAACGCTGCGTCCAGATGAACAGAATCGACCTTTTGGGATGTGCTATATTTAGTTATGTCATAGGAAATTGAGTTTTATTGTTTGAACGGTTTAGAGACCCCAACAATATGGTAAATGGACTGGTTCTTATATAATGCTTTTCTACTCTATCTTGAGCACTTCACATAACTTGTGCTTTCACCCATTCACACCCATTCTTGCTCTGATGGATGCATCGAAGAGAAACTTGGGTTAGTATCTTGCAGACTGGAACAGACTAGGATTGAGCCACCAGCCTTCTGGTCAGTAGGTGACCAGCTCTACCCCCTGAGCTACAGCCACCCACAGGAAGCATAATATTATGGCTTAGAAGCCATGATAATAGCCAGGGTTATTCATTAAAAATGCTCCGAAAGGCACCAACAGCACGCACACACTCAGGAAAGAGCTCCAGTTTTAATTATTCAGAGTAGTGCATGAGGCCTACCAAACACTGGCTGTGTCACCTGCCAATCAACGTGGCCATACTCCTTACTGAGATTGGAAGCTATCCATAGAGGACAACATTATTTTCTTTTTCATTCATTTCCTGTTACTCCTCCCTGTGTTAAATACTTTTGGCCTTTTACGAATGAAGAATGTTAGCATGCTGGACTGTAGAGGGTTACTCTGTTAGTGTGTGTGTGCATTCAGCACATTTCATTTTTATTGAGCATGTGGATGATAAAATGTTCATTTGTTAGGAGGCTGGTTTTAATAAGTATTGTGATGAAAGAATGTGACTAGGTAATTTCTGTGCACCACATTTGATTTATTTTCAGGCCATTTGCAAAGTAATTCATTATAATAGGGAAGGATTTTTCTGCAGGACATTGCCATGTCCTCTGTAGCATATGTACTGTAGGATGATAAACTAAGGAGAAGTTATCTGTTGGGGTGTGAAAGTGCCCTTATTCCAGATAACATGCTATCTTCAGATAGAAACACTGCAGACTACAGACAGGTAGCTTCTGAAAACCGTAAAGCAAAGATAGAAGGAGATTCTCGCAGGGCTTCTCGACAGGCTGCTGATAATGAAGTTTATCAGCAGCCTGGCATATCATATCAGGATAGCACAAGAAAGGCATGAAAGATTTTGCAACTCTTTAACATCTGGCTCAAGATTTTTTTTTTTCTCTTTTCTTATTTCAAAAACTGGCACTGTGGTAATGTTTTTTCTTGCACATTATGTGTTACAAAATCATGTGCTTATGTTTAAGCATTTGTTGTGCTTTGTGACTTTCTCAGTCACCCTGAATTAAATGAATTTCGCTGTCCCTTAGAGCTCGCTACTATACTCATATATTAATCACAATAAAGTAATTATTTTGGAAGTGAAGGAAAATCATTAGTTTCTCATAATAAACCTGCATCCCATCTTTTCTTGCTAACTTTTACATCTTATCAAGTAGGTTACACCTATGCTTTGACCAGTGTGTCTTTGTCCTTTCTTCCTCCCTGAGTCTGGTTCTGCTGGAGGTTTCTTCCTGTTAAAATTGAGTTTTCCCTTCCCACTGTTGCCAAAGCGTATGCTCACGGGGGGCTCGTCTCAGTGATGGGATTTTCTATGTTATCTTTGTATTATTGCAGGGTGACTTTTTAATTTCTGGGGAAAAAAACATTTCTCCCTATTTCGGGGGAGCTTTAGGGTCCCTAATAATATATCAATCATAAAATTTGACACCCTGCCCCCCCACCCCCCCAAACAGATATTGGTCTTTCTCTTATATTTAGTATAACCACACTACGGACGTCCAAGCGCCTGTTTTTATGTGTTGTGGTTAGCAACAACGACGGTAACACCATCGCGTGTCCGCTTGTTTATGTTCCACATAAACCTTTCACAATAAAGCTCAAGATCCTGTTGAGACTTTTCAAAATAAACTGAATCACGTAAAAGAGCAGATTATTTACAGATAAGAAGTAAAAAGTGCCGCCAGGTGCTAAAACATAAACCTTAGACTCAAACGTTAGAACAGGCTTTTCCCCGCAGCACGCCGTGTAATAAATACAAAGAAAACTGCGGCCGTTACAACTTATTCTAAAAATGTATCGTTTCATGCATCTGTTAAAACACTCGACTCCAGCTACATGACGCCCAGCTGGAAACACTTCACGCAAGTCGAGCTGCCCGAGATTCACAGAATTTACAGAAAATGTAAAAATTTTTGTGATTTATATCGTTATCGGACGATAGAATTCTTAATTTTAATTAATACCTGATTAGGCAATTGTTAGTCCCTTACTGTCCACCGGGTCACCAGCAACTCATTTAAGGGTTTGGGTTATGCTTTAGTGACATGCCAAATAGAAGCTTTTACAGACTCTAGATGGTGTCACATATTACATATGATTATATCAATCTTCCATGCCACGGTCACACGAGTGCTGTCCTGTTTAAAATGGAATAGCATAGAGGCTCCGTTTTGAAGCACTTTAAAATTTGGCAACATACTTCCATCAAATTTTGAGAATGAACGCCCCCTCTGCTATGTGTCTGGTGCCTTTTCTCTCACTTTCATTAACTCTGAAACCCATTCAAACAACCAGCATAGAATCAATGTTAAATTTCAGAGCATGCAGAAACGATGTGTTTTATTTTGGAGCAGTGAGTGCTACTCTGATTGTGTCATATGGCCAAAAAGTAATCATAAACAAATGTTTGTTTTCTGAGATAAACAGATGGACACACTAGTTGTTCTTGTATTTTTATTGTTGCTCTTTTCAGAAAACTGATCATATAACAGATAAGTCAGGACTCCTCGACCTTCCAGCCCAAAAAAGATCATAGTTTCCTAGGAAACCTTAATCAAACAGGAAGTGAAAAGAAAGATAAATAGCTAGTGAAACTGAAAGTCAGTTTCAGTATGCAGACATGAGTGGAACTCTAGTTTGATATTTCTTTTTATACTTACCTCTACATCCTTAAGAAGCTTTACCTTTTCCCAGGATTCATCTGTAAATAAGAATATGTTCTATATTTGTCTGGTTAAATAAAGGTTAGCTGGTTTAACCATACTTGATGTTTGTCTTCAACACAGTTAATATGGACATAAAATCATATTATACAAATATGTTACAAATGTCTTTTGCTGGTTAAGCACCAGGTACTTAGGTGCAGCGATTTCTGTTGACTAAAACTAGCATCTGCAGGATTTAAGTGTGACAACAGTCCGTGAGTTTAAGTATTACGGTAAAGAAGCAATTTTGCATTATGCAGCTCCACCATCAGTTTTCTGTAAAATACGCAAAAGTTAAAATTTTTTTAAAGAAGCAAGTGTCCTCTGCAAGCAGTGAGTCGTAAAAGTTTCACTCAGCTATTCAGATATCCTAAACAGTCTGTCAGAGAGACGGAGTGGCTGATCAGTCAAAAAAGGATGATTTATTCTGTCAGCGAGCTGCTTCACACTCCCCGTCTCTGGACTCAGGTGAGTCAGTCTTGAAGTCGCTTTTTAAAGGTTACTGTCAAGATAAATCAGGCATGACGGCAACAGCTGTCTTTGTGTACAGTAATGTGGCTCAAGTCGCCATCTGTTACATCCCCACTTCCAGATGGGATTTGGGATTCCCCCGAGGTAAAAGATTCTGATTTGAAATGGAGTTCATTTTAGAAAGCCAAGAGACATTGTGTAATGTAAATGTGACAAGAAACACTAAACTTTTATAGCTGGCATAATGAAAGAACACTTGCTAATCTAGCACAGGGAAGTACAGAAGTGCTGTTTTACCAGTGAAAACTCAAGTGAAGTTTCCCCTCACTGCTGTAAAAGTCATTTTTTTGCAAGGAACGAGGAAAAGCACAGACAACAACCTGATAAAAACTGAGAGAATGGACACAGACTAAATACACTCACCACAGACAGACAAGTAATAAAGTGCAGGGGAATGCATTAAAGAGAACAAAGGAGGGAAGTAAAAACACAGAAAACCACAGAAAACAGGAAAGAATGGCAATCCACACAGGACCTGCTGAAAATGAGACTTACAATAATAAGAAAGGATCAAAAGAAAGATCTTGACAAAAATATTGTTTTTGGATGAAGTCTTTTAAATTATAAACACAGAAAAAGTTGGAAAAATGTATTTTATTCATTTTAATGAATAATAAACACATATAAATAAATATGTAGATGCCAACTGTTCACTAACCTGGTATGTAAATCCAGTGTCTACCACGTATGTCATTGTGTTAGCTGTGGTAGTCGTGATACTTTTAGTGTTCTGCAGGCTTCTCTTAGTTATGGAGAGTTGCTCTTGGGAGTATGCAGTTATAGCAGCAGGACTTAGAGACTGTTTTGCTCTTAAAGGCTCCCAGGGGTATACATTTTTGCCAACTTAGTGATGCTTTTTCTGGATTTGGTAACTTTCAAACCCCCCGTAACACTTTTAGTGTTACAAGGGTTTAACTTTTAAACTTTTTTGCCACCAAATACTCACATTTGACATTTTGCTTTATTTTTTTTGCTTTATTTTTTTTTATCTCAAATGTTTTGAAGAGAGTTGCACAGTATAAAGTGCCAGTGTACGGGTGAGCAAGAAACAACTTTATACAGACAGCTTCTCATTAGCTATAGATTTGTACACATAATAATAATGGACAGGAGTAATATCCAGATGAGCAGAGTGAGGACTAGACAGAAAAGCCAAATCATCTTTATATTCACATAGTTTTTGGTTTTTATATAGTTGTAAACGTTTGCATTGACAGACAGGTTTAAACTTAAAGGGATAAGTTGGCATTAGCTTGAACGAAAAGCTAGATTCAAGATTCAAGAAGTTTGTTATCATCTACACCGCAAAACACAAATGGTTACGCAGAGCAATGAAATTCTTACTTTGCAGGTTCCCCTCACACGACTAAAAGAAAGTAATAGTAAGTAAAACAGTACTGTGTAGATCTTGTAGTTTACATGTGGGTGCAAGTAGTTGCAACACTGTCACAGTGATAATAGCTCTCTCTCTAATACACACACACATATATATATATATTCATGTAGCCCCTTCCGCCGGGGTTACTTGTGTAGTAGCATTCCAACAACGCCCTGTTTTCGTCTCTTGCCCACCGATGCCTTCTTGTTCCAGTAGCCCACTTTTCGTCAGGATGCCCTGGTTCCTCAACACCTGACGCAGACCTTGGGCCGGACCTCAGGCCGGAATCGAACTTGCGATCCTCTGTTCCAAAGGCGTGTAGTCTAACCACTACGCTATCCAGCTGCTCAGAGAAGAGCTCGAGAGGATGTGGAGGGTGAAGGTAACGGTGGTCCCCGTGGTAATCGGAGCACTAGGTGCGGTGACTCCCAAGCTAG
>NW_024582857.1:241303-253803 GCF_018398535.1 Haplochromis burtoni | reverse complement strand
CCACATGTGAGTTTGGCTGAAATGACTGAGACTGATTGAGTGAACAGTTAAATTACATCGCATCACATACACTTTCTAGTCAGTTCAATGTTATTTATTTACATAGAACCAAACGACAACAACAGTTGCCCCAAATCCCTTTTTATTGTGAAGACTCGCAATATTAAAGAGAACACCAACAATCAGACAAACCCCTACAAGCAAGCACTTGGTGACAGTGGGAAGGAAAAACTCCCTTTTAATAGGAAGAACCCTCTGGCAGAACCAGGCTCAGGGAGGGGCGGCTATTTGCTGCAACCAGGTTATGGCTGAGGGGTGGAAGACAGGAAAAAAGACATGATGTGGAAGAGAGCCAGAGTTCAATAATAACTAATGATTAAATGCAAAGTGGTTTATACACACAGAGATTGAAGAGAGGTGAGTGAATAAAAAACAGTGCATCATGTTAAGGATTCAGGGTCACCTGATCCAGCCCTAACTGTAAGCTTTATCAAAAAGTTTTAAGCCTAATCGTAAGTAGAGGGTGTTCCAATTCCACAGAGGGGCTTGAAGGATGAAGATTTAGAAAAGAAGGCTCTATGGGAGTAATATGTATTTATATATATATATAGATATATATTTTTTAAATACTCACAAATTATTCTTTTTCCTTGCAGAAATAAAAATATACAGAAGTTAGAGACGCTAATGCCATTTGCGGTTTGTCCTTGGCCCTGCTGCTTGCAATTTAAACCAACACTGTTTATATTGTCCAAATGCCTCCTCAAGCACTATTGATTGGGGCCATTTGAATTATGGTTATTTATGATGACTACCACGCAACGGCAAAATAATTAGTGTTGGAGGCTGAGAGGGAGACATTATTTTATTCCATCGTTTTGGAGGAGAAACACAGGATATTAAATGGCTTCCATTTACATACAATTAAAGCAGCAACATCTTTCTACAACTGACACTCCATTTTACTCATTTACTCATCATTAGTTCATATAAAACAGTTGTGATTCAACAAATGCTGCTTGTTAGTTCCAAACAAGCACTCTTGTACACAGATGGTGATAAGATTTTATAGACGATCTGTCTTTGGAAAATTGGGTGACAAAGTCTGATAAAATAAATGATTTGTTTATTCAAGTATCTTCAGTGAGCTGAAGACTTTTTTTTTCTAAACAACAAAGCACCAGTTTCTTGGTTTTGTTGTAATAGGTTCCCACTACAGGAAGGTATCATACACTATATTGCTGGAAGTATCCTCTCGTTTGTCTGCACATGCAAATAAACTTGAGTGACATCCAGACACTGATGTTGCTCTATTCGTGCCAATGGTATTCTGTCAGGTTAAGGTCAGGACTCTGCATAGGCCAGTCAAGTTCTTCCACCACAAACTAGCTCATAATTGTCTCTATTCTGCCTTGTGTTAGGTGCCTCCCACTGTCCCTTGTAAATTGTTGTTATTGGGCTCTGCACCTTGAACCAGAACAGGAAGTCTGCCATGTTAGTTGGGGTAAGCAAGTGCACATTTGGTGAAGGGTTCAGTAAATTAACTGCTGCAATCCTCATTCTTTTTCATAACTGTATTAATCACATTGCTATTTAATTCTTTTGTTGATATGTTTTAGTTTCACTCCGATTCAATGGTATATGGTGGTGTAGCTTAAAATAAAGCACCTGGAGCTTGGATGTAGTCTTATGCATGAAGTTTGGCTGGCTGCTGAATTGTGTACCTATGCATACATGCACAAACACAAGGAGAGCAGCAAAGTCTCTCTTTGATTTTACATGGTCTACTAGTTCATGGCTGAGTTGCTTTTGTTCCTAACTACCTCCACTTTGTTATAATACCACTAACAGTTGACTGTGGAATATTTAACAGTGAGGATAATTCACAACTGGACTGGTGGCATTCTATCACAGTGCCACACTGGAATTCACTGAGCTCCTGATAGCAACCCATGTTTTCACAAATGTTTGTAGTAGTCTGCATGTCTATGATTTTATACACTTGTGGCCAGGGAAGTGATTGAAACACCTGAATTAAATTATCTGTTCATGACCTTTTGGCAATATAGTGTCGTACTTGGCTTCATGCAAATATAAAATGCTTGCATCCAGCAGCTTATAGTATCTACCTCTATCTATCCACCAGATCACCAGCAACCTATCAGGCACTTTATATTGTAAGGTAGACCCTACGATAATACATACAGAGAAAAACCCAACAATAATATGACCCTATGTGACCCGGCCATCTCTCACCAGTTGGGGTGAGCAGCCTACGCCTATTGCAGCATAACTAACGGAGGATTCAGGGTCACCTGATCCAGTCCTAACTATATGCTTTAGCAAAAAGAAGTAGAGATAGTGTCTGTCTCCTGAATCCAAACTGGAAGCTGGTTCCACAGAAGAGGGGCCTGAAAACTGAAGGCTCTGCCTCCCATTCTACTTTTAAATACTCTAGGAACAACCTCCAGATTTCTGCTTGAAAATTCAGGTAGGTACTCTGCACTAGAAATCTTAGAAATATGGTAACAAGCCAGATACTAACTCTGTATGGCATTATCTTGGCCAGTAATTAACTTTTCAGATGGTAGCCTAATGATGATCTCAGAGCAGCAAAAAGAGAGCCATGGCAGCTTACCTAGATCACCTCCCATCAGACACCAGAGGTTTATTCACAAAGCACATGCACAAACAAACCAGAAAAAGCTGCTCGCCTGACTCTGAACCACCTCTGAAAACACTTACCCCATTCAGACTTCAGCTTCTCTGCAATCAAGTGCAATTAATTTTGCTTCCAGAGACAATAGCCAACTGCAAGCACAAGATGGCAGTAATCAAAAGTGCGCATATAAACAGGTATTAGAGAATCTTTATGACAGGATGCTTTTTAGATAAAAGTAGAGAAATCTTTTTACTTTAATATATTTTTGTTGATAATATTTTTACATTTCACTTCCATACAAGCACTGCTTGACTTGCTTGTCACGTTGGAATAGTGCTTGGACATAACAGCATATCATTTGGCTGCAGGGTGTTAGTGCTTTGTTAGCTAAACAGGCCAATGAGAACGTTTGTATATGCTAGCACTGATTAAATGCTGTACCACAGTTTTATGGTTTAAGGTGATTCTGTCTTTATCAGTTTTTTAATGGTTGTAATGTGGTGAAAATTTGTTAATGATAATGAATTATGTAAGGGTTATATTCATGCTAGGTTAGGGTATATCAGTAGTGGATGCAGGTTTTTGTAGGTGAGCACTGTTGCTCATTTATCTTGAAACAGAAGTTCATGATATCTAATGGCAGTGTAAACACTTTTTCTACCTTTAAATCTTCCCAGAAACTGGAAAACATAGTTAGGACCCCTAGGATTAATTAATTTAAGCATGGCAAAGTCATTCGGTCATGGGGAAAATTTTTGACAGTGGCATAAATTCTAAATTATACTTTAGGTTTTATTTAGATTGCTTTTACGTTTCTGTAGTAAAGAACAATTTCAAGCATTTTATTATTTTCAAAAACTTTATTGGCAAAAAATAAATAAATAAATTTAGGCAGTGGTGCCGCTGCCAAAACGTTTGACCAGTATTTTGTGGTAGCCAATTCTAGAAACTATTGACTGCAATGGCTTGGAAAAGAAACAGTCAAAACACACTGTGGCAAACACACAGCAGTTTGTCCCAGATGCTTGTGTAATCACGTCTCATTATCTGAAATAATTTCAACAGAGCATTTCCATTGCACTGTTTGCAGTCTGAGCCACACTTTCTGCTCTCTCAGGCAGGACAGTTTTCCTGGTTTTAGCTTTTCGTAGACGTAGCTTTAGATGACTGATCGTTCAGATGTAGAATTATGTGTGTATCTGTTTCCTGTTGGTCAACATAGATATGATGTTACAGATGTTTATTCTGAGCCATTTTTAAGATGTTCTGATCTCTTGAAAAACTGTTTTGGAAAAAAGTCTGATAACGTCCTTTCCACTTTAATAGTTACACTGTAGTAGTAGTAATTAATATTAGCTCTTTCAGGGAAAGCTGAAAGGTGGCAGAGCAAATGTCCTTAATAGTCTATAACAACAGCATGAATACAGCACAGGATTAACTCCAGTTTCTTGGAGTCACCTCGTGAAGGTTGACATCTGACCCTTTCCAGATCAAGCAGTCACAAAGTCAAAAGGAAACCCTTCAAATGCCAGGCTCTGCAGCAGCAACAAATCATCTGGCTCTCTCATAGTGCTGCCTGCAGTATTGACTTGACCAAGACAGAGAGTCAGTCATTTAAAGACAAACAAAACAAAGGAACACAATCTCAATTATTTACAAAGTGTTTTCCAACCCTCGGGTGCCCTGCATCTTCCCATTGTCTCCAGGCCTCTGATATAACATAAGAGCTTTAAGTACCCCAGGTTTTTGTTTTTCGTTTGAAACTTGTCTCCATCTCCCTGTGTGAATGTGTGTGTGAGGAGGAAAAGAGAGCGAGCGAAAGATAGAGACAAAGACATTAATGAGAGAGCCCTACAAACCCCTACAGCCCTGTCCATGGGTAATACTGCTGTTATGAAGGTCCGCTTCCCTAACCACTGCTGCCCGACCTACTGTATGACCCCAATCACCAAAACAATACTCCATTCTCTCCAGCTAAACACAGACTGCACAGATGACTATCTGGGAATACTGTCCACTAAATATTTTACTTTGTAGAATACCGGTGTTATGGCTGTTCCAATATTTACATAGTGGCCCACATCATGGCATAGCAACAGAGCACAATGTAAGGATACGCAAAAGGATGCGCATTTCATTTGTTTCCTTTTGCTCTGCTGTTGTTTTTTCATCACAGAGGGGAACAAAGCTCAGCTCTAAATATCAGCGACAGATTTCTTTTAATCTTTTCTTATTCCCAATAACTGAAGATGCCTCTTAAGATGTCTGCATTCAGCATCTGGCATAGATGTTGTAAATAGTGGATGATATTGATTCACATCTCTTCTTACCCTCTTGCATATCTGCTTGATGGCTTTCTTTTACATATCTTGAGTGGATCTGTGAAAGCTTTCCGTCTCTCAACATGCTCTCGCTCGCTTTGTTCTCAGTGGATATTGGGGCAATTTTGCTTGTGAAGCCTCATTGGCAGGAAGTAAATCCTTTAAGTAAAAAGTAGATAATGATATAGAAGTGGCTTCCTTCTTCTTATCTGAATTTAGAAAGATGGCTTAGTTTGCTTTTGTTACCACCCTAGTCAGTGCACTTTCTTTGCGACCTGCCAGAACTAAAGTGGGGCATCAAGCAGCTAATCATCCAGAAGACTGCATTTGTTTGTGCTTTAGGACTTTGTCATGAGACAGAGTCAACAAATGCTTGGATCTACTGTTGAGTGCATTCAAATCTTTGCTACCTCTTGATGAGGAGGAGGGGTAATTGGGGAAACAGAAGATTGTTATTTTTGCAGCAAACTAGGCCACAAATATTGGTTCACAATGAAAACATGAAACAGCGAGCTGAATGAAAAGTAGCACATTATACTGTCCTGGTTGCCTTTTCATAATGGAAACCACACTTGCATCACACGAGGTGAGCACCTCCAAATTAACCAATTAAAAACTATTTAAAAAGCACAGTCTTACCAAGGCACCTCACATCAGGAAGTGACCAGTCTGTTTAGTGCCTGTTGCTACAAGTCAGCCCTCGAGAGCTTGTATGAAGTCCATAATTTGTTAGGCTTTTGCTTGCTCATATCTTACATTCTGAAGACTTTCCCTCACCATGATGAACTCCTGAGCAGCCTTCGAGCATCCATTATGCCTGTTTTGGAATAAGAGTATGACATCGGAGTGCTGGCATAAACTTGTTATCCAATATCCTGTCTTAGCAAGAGAGTTCTCCCCCAAGTAAATTCAAGGACCACAAAGTGGCCAGATTTAACTTTTCTTCCTTCTACTCTGAGAACTGTTGTAAACATCCTGATATAAAGCATTTGACTATGAGGAAAAATTGACCACTGTTGTTGTAAATACATTATGAGCGCTTTAATTATGTTGCTTGTTGTTCTTTTGTTCATTGTGATTCCTTTCCTCATGTGGGGAGGCTGTGAGCCTGGCTGGATCTCTAGCATTTGCCAGTGACTACTGCAATACTTTGGATAATTTTACAGGACTGTAGCTAGTGCTATAGAAGAGGAGCGAGCATAAGGGGACAAGCATTTTTTAAGTGGCAAGTAATTTCAGTTCAATTTATTCATCAAGCTCCAAACCACCACAATAGTCACCTCAAGGTGCTTTATATTGTAAGTTGTAGACCCTTCAATAATACATCAAAAACCCAGACAATCAGACAACCCCCTCTGAACAAGCCCTTGGCAACTTTGGTAAGGAAAAACTCCCTTTTAACATGAAGAGATTTTAAGCAGAACCAGGCTCAGGGAGGGGCAGCCATCTGCTGAAGGAAGGGAGACAGGACAAAGATACGCTGTGGAAGAGAGCCAGAGATGAATAATAACTGATTAAATTCGGTGTGGGGTATAAACACATGGAGGATGTAGAAAGAACAATATTATGAGAAGTTCCCATCAGCCTAGGTCAGGGGTGGGCAATTCCAGGCCTCGAGGGCCGGTGTCCTGCAGGTTTTAGATCTCACCTTGGGTCAACACACCTGAATCACATGATTAGTTCGTTACCAGGCCTCTGGAGAACTGCAGGACATGTTGAGGAGCTAATTTAGTAATTTAAATCAGCTGTGTTGGCTCAAGGACACACCTAAAACCTGCAGGGACACCGGCCCTCGAGGCCTGGAGTTGCCCACCCCTGGCCTAGGTCTATTCCAGCATAACTGAGGGTTCAGGGTCATGCGATAAATCCCTGATTAGGAATTTTTTCAAAATGTAAAGTTTTAAGTCTGATTCTTAGGAGAGTTTTAAGTAGAGAGGGTGTTGTGGTTCCACAGAACTGGAGGCCAAGGTAAGGCCATCCAGAGTAAGTGTCTCATTGGAACCCATGTTTCTGAGATTAGGGCAGAATACAATCACTTCAGTTTTATTTGAATTTAGAAGCAGGAAATTAGAGGTCATTCAGGCTTTTAAGTCTTTAAGAATATTGATCTGTGAAACCAGCACCCTAATACAGGAAGTCTGAATCAACTCCTATGAGTTTTACCCAGTGCTTAGACGGAGCCGATGGGGACTCGCTCATGATTCTCTGGGTTGGTGACAGATTCCTGCAGCCACACACAGACACTAATCTGCCCAGGTCGAAGCTGGATCATGTCTACACACACAAAATCTAGAGATTAGAATAATTTTTATTACTCAAACTGCATTTCTTATTCAACATATTAATTAGATTTATATCTTTGATTAAGAATAAAGATGATTTACTATAAGCACATATAGATAAACTCTGTTATAGCACTCTGTATCATTTTAAATATAAAAGGCTGAATGTTAAATCTTCAGATTTAATGAGCAGTAAGCCTGGGGGACTTCAAGATTTCAAGATGACACAATAAATTGGTCCGTTTCATCTGGCTTCATTTAATTAACCTGGATATCATCTGCACAGCAATGAAAATGTATACCATGCCTTCAAATGATACTGACTAATGGAAGCATGTATAATGTAAGTAGAATTGGTTCAGGCACAGAACCCTGTGGAACGCCATAATTAATCTCTACTTTTAAGATTCCCTTTTGTCAAAGCTTATAATTGGGATTGGGTCAGGTGACCCTGAACCCTTCCTTAGTTACGCGAGGGAGTTTTCTTCCTGTTAAAATGGACTTTTTCCTTCCCATTTTTGCCAAGTGCTTGCTCATAGGAGTAGTATTACTGATATGGTGACATTACAATGTAAAGCACCTTGAGGTGACTGATTTTCTGAAGTGGTGCTATATAAATAAAACTGAACTGAATCGAATTTTAGCTGCTAAATGTTTCATTGTGTTTTCCACCTGGTTGTACAGTTTAATGCCCGGTAAGCAGCACACAGTGAGAATGATCTCACACAACAAACTTAGCATACCATGTTAATATTCACATTTTCAGCCACTATCAAAACCTTCCACTTTGGGATTGCTGTGACTGACAGATGTGAGAGACAATCTGATAGAGAAGTTTGCATTTTGTGGCCAATCTGTGCATCTCTCTCAAACTCTTGTTTTCAAGGCCATAGCTCATCCAGACTGTTGCTGCTGTGGGATTCCCAACAAAATGAGCCTTCGTGATGCAGACACCATTGAGAATAATGCACACTGACAGAATGTGAATGTACCAGATTATAAAGGAAATTACTCATTATGGACATTTGCTGTGGATAGGTTTAGAGCTTATGCACCACACTGGTGTTGTATTGCAGCAGTTTATTACATCTGTGTCTGTTTGATGTAGACCTGCAAAGATGGCAGTGAATTAAACTTTTAGGTCAAATTTGGAACATTGAATTTGGATTTAAAGATGCCTGCTGTCTCATACTCAGAGGAAAACAGCAGAAGTTAATTCTCATGAAGCAGCTGGGGATAAACCCAGAGAATTTCTAGCTTTGCCTCCGAGGAAGGCAGAGCAGCGCAGTACTGTATGGGGCTTTTGTTTTCAATTTTTGTCAAACCGCAGCTCTGACTCAGTGTAAGGATAGGCCTTTGAACTCAGCAGTTTCTGCTTTGCAGATGAGACCCTGTAAAGCTGAGTGGGAAGAAAGGCCAAGAAGAAATGAGGATGATATTGGTATCACTGTGGTCATGTTAAAACCTCACATGATGTTTGTTGGGAAATTCAACAACCCATACATTGACCACAATAATGTCTTAGGTTGTCTTAGAGTGTTGGTCATGGCCTTTGATCGCATAACCTTGAAGAGATGCAGCAATTCATCTATAATGCGCCAACTTTACTGGCAATTTCCACAAGACGCACAAACAGAATGAGTCATGTAAATCCACACCTGTTTCTTGAGCTGAAATTGAAAAGTGGCTTGTCTGCCAAAAAATGGTTTGAAATGGTTGACAGGTGTGATCTTTGGCTGCGGTGTCTTCCTCCCACAGGAAGCTGAAAATTAAAATGTAGAGAATGAAATGCTGACATTTTTTTGAACACGTGGAGCTTTTTCCTTTTTCTCGGGTTTTACTGAAGTATTTTATCACAGAGTTGGTTCCAATAAACTGGTGTTATTATCAGTTATCCATCAATGCATGCTAGTCTGACTTACTGAACTAAACGTCTGTCTGGCATAGGCATACTAGGATGAGAGGGGGGTTGTTTTAGTAGAATATAGCCCAACTTTTCCCATAAAAAATGTATTTAAAAAGTTGCCCAGACTTGACAAACTACTCCCAGTAAAACGCTGCTGATGTTCCCAATATCGTCTGTGGTAGGGCTTAAGAGAAGTCTGCAGGCAGGGGCTAGTTTCCTCTTGCATGTTCTGGCTATAAAGGTACTTTTAGTGGAAAACATAAATGTCATACATGATGAACAATTAAGAAGATTCTAGGCTTTGCTAAACATTCAGGGCTTAATGTGATTCTGAAATCACTATATTGTATTGGATTAAGCACTTCAGTGGTGCCTGGTCAGTGAAGGCCACTGTTCATTTAAGCTACTTAAACATTCTAGGCAGTAAATCAAATATTTATTATAGCGTTATTAAGAGAAATGTACTGTGCACTTGGTAAGCATGGCAGCTTTTATTAAATATTTATTTTATTATTCACATTCTTTATATTGCCCCACATTCACCTTTAACTCTGGACTCTAGCACTGCGCATCAGAAAGAAAGTAGACTGATCTTATGGGAGAGAAGTGCAAGTGTAACAAAAGAGAGAAATTTCAATGTTTAACCTTGAAAAACTAAGATTGTCAATAATAAACATAATGGTTCCATATATTGGTATAAATGCAGTAATATTATGTGAAATATTAGAGTTTCATCAAAGCAACTAGCATGTCGCCTTTATGCAGAGCGTAGTGTTAGCGGGCGGCGCATGGAACGGGGTTATGGCATCAATAGATTCATCTGCCTCTTTCTGAAATGAAGGCAAAGATCGCCAGTAACCAGTAAATAGTTTACTTAATGACAGGATTTAGCACCTTTCACTACTTTGTTTTTGTTTTACAATCGCACAACTTTCCCATTTTAGTTTATCAAACAGGTAGCCGAAAAATGTTCAGTAGCCTGATTCAACACCAGCTGCTGAGTATCAAAGGGTGCAAACAGTGGTGTTGGTTGATAAACAAACAGGAGCATTTAGCAGCTGAAACACCATACATAGTTCTCTGAGGTTGGTGGAGACCATCATGGAGCTTCAAACTGAGTAAATATTAGGACTTATAATTGGACAGAAACACAGCCATAAATTCCTAAATTCAACTAGTGATACTTTTAGAAGATGATGTTATGTTTATGTTTTATGTACAGGTAACAAGTTTTTTCTAAATCGTTCAGTTGCAACTATTAAGAAACCCGAGCATTTGAGCTGGATTTGTTCTTCTTTACGACAATCAACAAGGATTAAAGACGCGATGAGAAAGTGAGTTCTGCTGATTTGAATGTTATTTGGTTTGCTACTACCCTTTCACATAATATAAATTAATGCACCTTTAAGCCATATCCAGTGCATGCACTTACTGTATGTACAATATTTTTAGAATTAAAAAAATATAGTGAAAATAAGTTAGACTACTAATGTTGATGTGATTTCTTTTAGCGGCAAAATACAAATAGTGTTTGGTGTCAAGGCTCTGGGCTCATCACTTGCAGGAAAAAAGCACTATGCTGCTAAAAAAAAAATAGACATTTGCAAAATTCTGCCTAAATATGTATTTTACCTGGTTAATGTGTGTGGCGGGGCGTGGTCTGCAGTGCCGCTGCAGGGGAGTCGGACGCACCTGAGCGGGACCGGCAATCACGCCTCGCTGCCTTAAAGTCTCTGCTGTTGTGTTGATATGTGTCGGACTCGGCTGTGAGCTGAAAAGCTACAGCCGGGTGTATGCGTACAGCAACCGTGTGTGAAAAGTGGTCAATAAAGAGATGCTCAAAAGCGTGTTCATGGAAACATCGTCGGGTCTGCCGTGGTATGTTTACAATGGGACTTCTGCTCCTGAACCTCTGCGCACAGCGTCTGCAAATCGGGGCTGTACGAAGTGACTTTACGCAGGACTGTAAGCTGTCGTCTGTGAGGCGTGACCGGTGTTTGTTTTTAACATCATTCACGGTGGAGCTGCTGACATAATGTGGATCCGAAGATCCATAACTGGCCTACCTGGGGTTGAAAGTCTCGATAAATGCACAGCGTTTCGGCGGGTACACCGGCTTCCGGGAGTGTGACGCTTATTTTGAGCGATGAAAAATAATAGAATATAATTTTATTTTTATATTTCAATATCACAATAATCTTCCAATTTAGAACTACAAGTTAAAAAAAATAATTAAACACAAATAAAATACACTTCAGCTAAATATTTCCAATTTATTTTCCCAAACCACCCGCAGGTTGCCGACCCCTGTCCTAGGCCATCCAAACTCCTGACACATTATAAGCAGCAGACACTCATGACATCACGCGATCACTGGTTGTTGTCATTTGTTTTCAGGTGGTGCAGATGGGTTCACTTGTGTCTCAGTGGGTGGGTGGTAAGGTCTGTGTTTGGCCAGACAAAGTAATGATGGGTGAGCTGTGTGAGCCTGGGCTAATCTGTCCAGACAAACCCCATGGGATCTCCTTAGGTGGACGGATGTCTCTTATTTTCAGTCCATCTGCTACATGACCAGCTGGTTTGATAGGCAAGGCAGCACTGCCATCTCAGCAGCTGCTCTGACTATTTCAACAAAAGGTACTGACAGAAGTGTGGTTTTAAGCTATAAATATATGTGCTTACCTTCTAATTAGAAGGCTACTCTTAACTGTGAAGTTCCATCTGACCCTGCATCTGAAAATCATATTTGGCTTTTGGCAGGAACATATTTTTGATAACAGTGAGACATTATGCTGCCTTCCACTTGCCCCAATGAATGTCTGTATACAAACTCAGGTTTGGATAATGTTTTTTGCATGTCTATACGCTGTATATCATACATAATCCAGAAATATTACATGAAAAAATATTCTTAAAATTCTTAAATGAGGCAGGGAACATCTATCCATCAGTCCATCATCCATCTTCTTCCTCACATCCAACCTCCTTCAGCTTATCCAAGGAAACACATAGAGATTCCCAGGCCTACTGAAAGACATAATCTGTCCCACTGTTATGAGCCCTTTAGTCCCTGTACAGCTGCTGTGAAGTGTTGTTCTGAATTACTGTCGCCAATCCTTTTAACAGTGTGGACAGAATTTCTAGGCATAGCCATGCAGTGGGAAGGCCTCCACCTTTGTGGCCTCAGGATTTCATCTCTACATTTTGCGGATGATGTAATTCAGCGGTCCCCAACATTTTTTGCGCCACGGACCGGTTTATGCCCGACAATATTTTCACGGACCGGCCTTTAAGGTGTCGCGGATAAATACAACAAAATAAAACTAGTA
>NW_024582857.1:236300-241283 GCF_018398535.1 Haplochromis burtoni | reverse complement strand
TGGCCCGGTACCAAATGACTCACGGACCGGTATCGGTCCGAGGCCCGCTGATGTAATTCAGTTGGTGGCCTCCAGCTCTCACTGGACCGGTTCACTGTCGATTGTGGCTGGAATGAGAATATCACCACCACCTCTGAGGCCATGATACTCAGCCAGGAAAGGGTGGAGTACCCAACTGAAGTGAAGAAGAAGTTTAAGAGTCTCGGGGTCTTGTTTATGAGTGAGGAGAAGGGAGCGAGACACTGACAGGATTGGGGCCACGGCTGCAGTGGTTCAGATGCTGTACTGGTCCATCGTGGTGAAGAAAGCTGAGTGTAAGAGTGTGAGTGTATGCAAATCTATGGGGAAATAACCTTTGGACTTCAATGATTTACAGACTTAAAAGCTATAAACAGCGTGTTCTTTCATTAATTATTGGCAAGATACAAGCCTAAGAGCATTTTGTGTCCTAGAGTGTCTCAGTCAGAGCCAAAATGCTCAACTTGAAACTTCACAACAGGACTTGACTAATCAAAGGTTGATGTTACTCATGTCCTTCTTTGAATACCTTCCACATGTGCTTAAATACAGTGGGTGCAAATGTGGGCCAGGCTAGCCACAGGGCTTGTAATACAATCGCACCATTATTTTGATGTTTTTGTAACATTTTCGCTTAATGAAAAAAAAAAGATTATTTTTGTTGTTTCCTTATTTACAAAGCATCACAACAGCTGGTGGTTCCACATGTTTTAATTGGCTGATTTTTACACAGCATTCTCTTTGTGTCTCCGCCTAGAATCAAACATGGGATCGTTCACTTGTAAAGTGAATGTGTAATTTATTATGCTAGCAGCCACTGTTTCTGCTTCATAACTTATTTAAGCCATGAATTAATTATTCAGTTATTTCAGTAAATCAACTATTTTGTTTGTCAGTAGTAGAGTAAGAGCACGGCCATGGAAATACTGTCATGTAGCCTACACAGCTTTAAGTAGGTGCCCAATGAAGACAGAGATTTTTGAAAAAAAACAAACAAACAAAACAATAAACAGATTTAACAGATTTTAGAAGACATTTGTGCATTTGATAGTAAAATCTCACAGATTTAACAATGACAATGTTTTGGGGAAAAAATGAGAAGCCATTTTTACTTTTAAGCATCCTACAAGTTAATGCTATTTTCTAATGTCAATACTTATAAATTACGCACAGTAAGTTTTTGCTATAAAAGTTCTTTATCAAAAGATGTTGGACAGGGATGAAGCTGAATGCAGGCGAGTGAATTCAAATAGAATTTCAGAGTGAAGCTCGACTATTTTTCTGTGTTCTCGGGAACTATTTCTTTTCTTTTTTTTCTATACGGATGTACAAGCGTGCAGAATGGGATTAGCACAGTTTCAGACCAATTATGGTTTGAGGTGAATATGGTGGATATTACATGCATGCAGGAAATGGCTAAATCTTATCAAACTGCTATATTTGACTCTGTGGAGCCAATTCTCTGATGTAGCTGGTTTTAATTACGAGAAATAAGCTTCATGTTTCAGCACAAATCCAGACAGTGAAATGTAATTAGCTGTGTGTGTGTGTGTGTGTGTGTGTGTGTGTGTGTGTGTGTGTGTGTGTGTGTGTGTGTGTGTGTGTGTGTGTGGTTGGTGTGCGTGCATGCATTTTCATACATAGGGCAAACTACATGCTTTTGTGCATAGAAAAGTATGAACGGTATTAAAATTCTTTTGTTTTTACTGCTGATTTTTGTAAATGTATTTTTGCTGTTGTTGACAAATTATATTCCTGTCTTCAAAGTTATAAAACAAAGCTTCATTTCACAGCGGCCTGAGTGTGAAGAATATGCAAATGTTGTGTGCTGTAAATAAGCCAAAGAAGGTTTATTGAGTTGAAAAACAAAAGCTCTTTGTCAGTGGCTTTTCTTCAAAGGGCACTGAGTGAGTTTGATGTGTGTGTGTGTGTGTGTGTGTGTTGTGTGTGTTGTGTGTGTGTGTTGTGTGAGTGTGCTTGAGCATTCATGCTAATATGTGGATAAAAGCAGCAGGGTGAGACGGTTTTGGGGACTGACGTGGAGGCGATGGTGAGGCTGACGAGCTCTTGGCTCTCTACAGTGCCAGGCAGCAACAGCAGTTTGTCTCATGGTGTGTACATCCCCCAACTAAGCTTCGCACAGAGCAGCCAGGCTTGCTGTTACATGCTCACTGGAGGGAGGTGGTGGTAGAGGGGGGCATTGAAGTCTCTGTTGGGAGTATATTCACAACCCTACCAAAGGACTCTCATTCAGCTTTTAAAAACTGTGCCGTATAGCTGAGTAGGTTATTCAAGACCTGATCAAAAAGGGAAAAAAATCCAGTAATAAAATGCACTACTGTGTTTTGTACCTCTTTAGTCAGCTGGAGAAATCTTTAAGGCACCGTCGAGGGCTGCTGCAGTCTACTAAATGTTTCTGTCAGACAGCTTAACGTTTTCACTGTTCTCTTTGGGCTTCTGTCTGCTCCATACAGCGTGCACACATGTAGAGTACTGCTGAACACTGCTGAACTGTTTTTATTCCATCAGTCATGTGTGTGCTGACATATGCATACCTGCATGTCTGCTGTCTGCAGATCCAGGTGTGTCCTCTGAAGACCTGCTGCAGACCTGCTGCACTGCTGGCCAGAGATGGGCCTCTGAAAATGGTCACTGCAAGAACATGCCTCTGCTCGCTAATGACAACGTCTCTGTTTGCAGGTAAGTAACATGAGAGCATGAATTTTAGTTATACAAGTGTTCTTTGTGGTAGCTGCTGCACACTAACTGTACACATGAACTACTTACTCATCGTGCTGCACATCATGCAAAGTATGAGTTACAGTCAGGATAACTGAACTCTCACTGCTGCCATTTCCTACACTGCCCCATAGAAAATACATTTTAGTGCAAAAATGACCTTTATTACCTTTATAATTTAGACGTTTTGATTATACTGCAGTTGAATCTTGATAACATTGTAACCACTGCACGCTGTCTTATATAAACTATATTAGAATACCATCATAGCTGATTTAACTGATTTATCATAGACAAATAACGAAATGATAAAAATAGTGAGCTACTGTGACCGCTGTCATCAGTTTGAAGTGTTGAGATGAGCTTTTCCACATTCTCTATCTATAAACACATCTGACAAGAAAGAGACATATCTACCTATGAAACCACACGTTCATTTGTCAATCAAATGGACTTTCTTGAGCCCAAAAAAGTGACTGAACCCGTTAACTTGTCAGGAACGAGTTTCCCATTAAACAACCACAGATACGTGGAAGCTACATCTTTCACTTATACTGTCAGGAAGGGCTGGGGATAGGATTAACCTGTTAACATCAGAGCCACAGGATTGACCATCACTAAATTCATCGTGGATGATGTTTCTTTCACAGCAAAGAACAGAAATAATAATGTATAAGGAGTTGCTGCTTGGGTTATGTGGAGCACACTGTTTTTCTTCTGTGTAACATCAGACGGTCATAAAAGATGTCTGAAAAGTAAAGCCGCTTTTTGCAACTCCTTTTTTACAAAAAGCCATCTGGTTGTATAGAAGTCTATGAGGACAGCACCTGTGACCTCAGAAACACTTTTACTAACTTGTTTATGTCTCCATTATTTATATAGTTGACATTAATATGCATAACGTAGAATTTACTTTTAACATATGGAGTAATATGAAGCACAAGAAAGTGCTAAAATACTCGCTGTGTGTGTGTGTGTGTGTGTGTGTGTTCCAGTGTTGCACAGAAGCAGTGCTGTCTCAGCTCTGTGAAGGAAAGACAGTGTGAACTAGGCGTGACCTCAGCCAGAGGTGGAGACACCTGTGACGTGGATGAGCGGGACTCGTGTCTAGATGACTCCTATCAGGTACACACAGTGGAAGATTCACAGGGAAGAGGGAGGCAGTTGAGTCATGACAGATGGTGAACAGATCCACCAAGTTCTCCATGAAGCAAGCACTTGGCTGACCAGAGGCTCACTCTTGTTTTGCTTTGTTAACAGAAACGGGGAGAAAATTCTGTTTTTTTTTTCCTGTCACAATAACATAGTGAAAGTTGCATTTGCCAGTTGAATCCTGAACTTAAATCACATCAGAATTTTTACTTATTTGAAGAAAACAGCTGCGAAAGCTTTTAAATTAAAATCTTTAATGTCGAAGTCTTAATTTGAAATGCAACATTTTCTAGTTTCTAAGTAGTTGAGTTTTACTTTGTGGCTAATCCACCTGAGTTAAATGTTCCGGTATCAGGTCTTCTGCTTGCTGGGTGTTAGAGGATGGTTGCAAAAACCAGGTTAACATGTGGTTTTCTTTACAAAACATGACGCAGCTGAAGTCCTTTCCAGTGCGATAAAGCAGCTTGCTCATCTGTTTCTCTTTCATGCTGATGTTTACTAACCAGCAAAAAGCAGAGGGCCATAAAGTGAGGTGATGATTAGAGATGTGAAAGACACCCCGGTGATACTCTCCTAACAGGCTATGCTATTGTTGTGCGGACTGGCAGGTGTGCTGCAGCTGCTGTGTGCTTGGCTTACGTGTTCGCAGTGAAGGGCGAGGTTGTGATGCCCACCAGCACCTAGGCTATCCATGCGGCCACATCTTCCTCACTTGCTGCGAGGAAGGGGATGCTCTGAGCCTGTTGAGGAGAAAGCAGAAGCCAAGACCAACTGCCCTTCCCAGGAAAGGTATCTGTAACCCACTGCACAGTCAATTTCCACCTGGCAAAACACGTATGTGATGCACTTTGCACGTGCTAGGACTTATATTATGTATAATAAAAAACAAGCAAAGGAAGTGGCCGGTGAAAAAATGTAGTAATTATGACTGAAAGTTTCAGAACCTTTGTGAACTGTTCTTTCCTGTCTCAACAAAAATATTCATGTAGTGAGGTTAGTGAGGTTAGCTATGTGCCCTTTGATCCATTCCAGTGCATGGCCTACCACATGCTCATTAAATTCAGCAGGTGCTAA
>NW_024582857.1:234687-236275 GCF_018398535.1 Haplochromis burtoni | reverse complement strand
CAACTAAGCTTCGCACAGAGCAGCCAGGCTTGCTGTTACATGCTCACTGGAGGGAGGTGGTGGTAGAGGGGGGCATTGAAGTCTCTGTTGGGAGTTTGCGGTGTGGCAGAGATGGCCATTGATCAGTGGCTGCCAAATCGGGATCCTCTTGATGTAGACAATCTTTACTTGCAATCAGCTGAATGGAAGCAACAAATTGAGCTTTTTTTTCTCCCTCTTTTGAGCATCGATAGTAATTTGTTGCTGTGAAGTTTAGAAATATGAAATGCATTCATTCAGTTGTGGGGATTTAATTGGTTCCTGGTTTCAAATGCATTCTATGCTCGTTTCCTTCAGTTGATGGCATTGAAATTATGACATTTTTTTCCTCTGACTAAATGGATGGGAATTGAGACGGTTTTAAAGAGGAGCCATTACTGGGATTTTATTTTGGTATTCCCTCACTGAATGACTAAAATGGCCAGTTAAGGATTGCAACTGGTTTAATTTACAGAGCCATCATGCCATCCTCAATGGGAATCAGCTCTGCGTGAGAGAACATCTCTGATCCTCACTCCCAAACACAGAGAACTACAAGCTCGTGGCCCTCACTTTTATCTGTTTATTTGATTTTATTAACTCCAGTCAGAGGCACTTTAATTAGAAAACCTCTGGTTTAAAAGTGGCAAATCATAGATGTGGCACAAATCCAAAAGTGGACTCTCCAAAAGAGGGAGAAGCCAAGCAGAGAAGAAGATTCTTCAGAACTTGGTTTAACTCTGTCTTGCCAAAACAACCATAGCCTCCCCAGAAAAAGTAGGATGACAGCATGCGGTGCTCAAAAACTCGGACATATTAGCTAGTATTAATGGAGACTTCTTAGATATGCACGTTACCCATGGCATATCCTCTAAATACCCCCAAACCATCACACATGCTGGCTTCTAAAGCCAGATGCCTCAGGCCACTTTAATGAGCTCACAGAAGGTGGGAGTTTTTCTGGATTTGGTTCAGAAATATTTTTATCTTGGAAAGGTTTTAACATGTGTAGATCCACTGATCACTGACGAGGTGTTGCAACAAACATCAGAGGCATCAACCAGTCATCCACAGTTTACAAAGTTTAATTTTCTCTATGGTTTTGTGTCACGTGTACAGAGATTTCTTTCAAATCTAGGTCTGTCGTTGATGGTATTTTGAAAAAAGTTCCAAAAATGTATTTTCAAGCATCTTTCTCTACGTGTCTATGCAGTTTATCACACAGTGGTCAGTCCTTTTACCTGTTTGTTTCTGAAAGGCACAGACTGATGAAACCTTTTGGAAATATTTGCATCAAAATGACACAAAAGAGTAAAATTGCTTTCAAATCTTTTCCTTAAAATACTTTATGGATTTTCTTGTACTACCTTCTCAAATAGTGTTTTTGTTAGTTTTTACTATAATAGCAGTCAGGGAAAAATATACTATTGGCAAAGAAAATCTCATCATCTTCTGGCACACTGCCCGGAGTCCTGTATATATTCACAACCCTACCAAAGGACTCTCATTCAGCTTTTAAAAACTGTGCCGTATAGCTGAGTAGGTTATTCAAGACCTGATCAAAAAGGGA
>NW_024582857.1:223742-234667 GCF_018398535.1 Haplochromis burtoni | reverse complement strand
TATATTCACAACCCTACCAAAGGACTCTCATTCAGCTTTTAAAAACTGTGCCGTATAGCTGAGTAGGTTATTCAAGACCTGATCAAAAAGGGAAAAAAATCCAGTAATAAAATGCACTACTGTGTTTTGTACCTCTTTAGTCAGCTGGAGAAATCTTTAAGGCACCGTCGAGGGCTGCTGCAGTCTACTAAATGTTTCTGTCAGACAGCTTAACGTTTTCACTGTTCTCTTTGGGCTTCTGTCTGCTCCATACAGCGTGCACACATGTAGAGTACTGCTGAACACTGCTGAACTGTTTTTATTCCATCAGTCATGTGTGTGCTGACATATGCATACCTGCATGTCTGCTGTCTGCAGATCCAGGTGTGTCCTCTGAAGACCTGCTGCAGACCTGCTGCACTGCTGGCCAGAGATGGGCCTCTGAAAATGGTCACTGCAAGAACATGCCTCTGCTCGCTAATGACAACGTCTCTGTTTGCAGGTAAGTAACATGAGAGCATGAATTTTAGTTATACAAGTGTTCTTTGTGGTAGCTGCTGCACACTAACTGTACACATGAACTACTTACTCATCGTGCTGCACATCATGCAAAGTATGAGTTACAGTCAGGATAACTGAACTCTCACTGCTGCCATTTCCTACACTGCCCCATAGAAAATACATTTTAGTGCAAAAATGACCTTTATTACCTTTATAATTTAGACGTTTTGATTATACTGCAGTTGAATCTTGATAACATTGTAACCACTGCACGCTGTCTTATATAAACTATATTAGAATACCATCATAGCTGATTTAACTGATTTATCATAGACAAATAACGAAATGATAAAAATAGTGAGCTACTGTGACCGCTGTCATCAGTTTGAAGTGTTGAGATGAGCTTTTCCACATTCTCTATCTATAAACACATCTGACAAGAAAGAGACATATCTACCTATGAAACCACACGTTCATTTGTCAATCAAATGGACTTTCTTGAGCCCAAAAAAGTGACTGAACCCGTTAACTTGTCAGGAACGAGTTTCCCATTAAACAACCACAGATACGTGGAAGCTACATCTTTCACTTATACTGTCAGGAAGGGCTGGGGATAGGATTAACCTGTTAACATCAGAGCCACAGGATTGACCATCACTAAATTCATCGTGGATGATGTTTCTTTCACAGCAAAGAACAGAAATAATAATGTATAAGGAGTTGCTGCTTGGGTTATATGGAGCACACTGTTTTTCTTCTGTGTAACATCAGACGGTCATAAAAGATGTCTGAAAAGTAAAGCCGCTTTTTGCAACTCCTTTTTTACAAAAAGCCATCTGGTTGTATAGAAGTCTATGAGGACAGCACCTGTGACCTCAGAAACACTTTTACTAACTTGTTTATGTCTCCATTATTTATATAGTTGACATTAATATGCATAACGTAGAATTTACTTTTAACATATGGAGTAATATGAAGCACAAGAAAGTGCTAAAATACTCGCTGTGTGTGTGTGTGTGTGTGTGTGTGTGTGTGTGTGTGTGTGTGTTCCAGTGTTGCACAGAAGCAGTGCTGTCTCAGCTCTGTGAAGGAAAGACAGTGTGAACTAGGCGTGACCTCAGCCAGAGGTGGAGACACCTGTGACGTGGATGAGCGGGACTCGTGTCTAGATGACTCCTATCAGGTACACACAGTGGAAGATTCACAGGGAAGAGGGAGGCAGTTGAGTCATGACAGATGGTGAACAGATCCACCAAGTTCTCCATGAAGCAAGCACTTGGCTGACCAGAGGCTCACTCTTGTTTTGCTTTGTTAACAGAAACGGGGAGAAAATTCTGTTTTTTTTTTCCTGTCACAATAACATAGTGAAAGTTGCATTTGCCAGTTGAATCCTGAAATTAAACCACATCAGAATTTTTACTTATTTGAAGAAAACAGCTGCGAAAGCTTTTAAATTAAAATCTTTAATGTCGAAGTCTTAATTTGAAATGCAACATTTTCTAGTTTCTAAGTAGTTGAGTTTTACTTTGTGGCTAATCCACCTGAGTTAAATGTTCCGGTATCAGGTCTTCTGCTTGCTGGGTGTTAGAGGATGGTTGCAAAAACCAGGTTAACATGTGGTTTTCTTTACAAAACATGACGCAGCTGAAGTCCTTTCCAGTGCGATAAAGCAGCTTGCTCATCTGTTTCTCTTTCATGCTGATGTTTACTAACCAGCAAAAAGCAGAGGGCCATAAAGTGAGGTGATGATTAGAGATGTGAAAGACACCCCGGTGATACTCTCCTAACAGGCTATGCTATTGTTGTGCGGACTGGCAGGTGTGCTGCAGCTGCTGTGTGCTTGGCTTACGTGTTCGCAGTGAAGGGCGAGGTTGTGATGCCCACCAGCACCTAGGCTATCCATGCGGCCACATCTTCCTCACTTGCTGCGAGGAAGGGGATGCTCTGAGCCTGTTGAGGAGAAAGCAGAAGCCAAGACCAACTGCCCTTCCCAGGAAAGGTATCTGTAACCCACTGCACAGTCAATTTCCACCTGGCAAAACACGTATGTGATGCACTTTGCACGTGCTAGGACTTATATTATGTATAATAAAAAACAAGCAAAGGAAGTGGCCGGTGAAAAAATGTAGTAATTATGACTGAAAGTTTCAGAACCTTTGTGAACTGTTCTTTCCTGTCTCAACAAAAATATTCATGTAGTGAGGTTAGTGAGGTTAGCTATGTGCCCTTTGATCCATTCCAGTGCATGGCCTACCACATGCTCATTAAATTCAGCAGGTGCTATGTTAATTATCACAGCATGTCACATTTTTTTACAAAATAGGCTGCAAGAAGCAGCGAAAGCAAACACCCGACAGTCTTTTCAGTATGTCCAACAATTAGGTTTGAATAACATGCCACATTGTTATTCCCACATGAATCGGGGGAGATTCTATCAGTCTAATTCATCTTTTTTTACATTTTATTCCTCTTCACGTTTGCTTTCGTTTTGTGATGGTCAGTAAAGAGAAATTTGGGGAATGTCTTTGTTTCCCAGTCACAGTTCTGTGATCCAAAATACAAAGAAACAGAGATTGAGTGTAAACCTCTTTAAGAATATTTAAAGTTACTTAAGTATGAAAAAGTAAACAAATACATTCACAAACAGGAGATATTTTACATCCCCCATATTGCTCCTGTCTGTTTAAACTTTTTGTCTGTGTAGGAACTTTTTAGAACTGAACAGAGACAAGTCATTGCAGGTCAAAGAAACCAGAGACAGAAAAGGTTCATATTTGCCATCCTTTTCTCAGAAACACAGTGAGCAAGTCAGGAATGTTGCCATCAGTTCGGACATTCAGTTCAACTAAGTTCAATTCGCCTGACAATATTACAGAGAAAACAATCAAACGACCTGCTTTTGGGCAACATTTGGTGGCATTGGGACGGAAAACACACTTTTAACAGGAAGAAACGTCCAGCAGAACCACACTCAGGGAGGGGAAGCCATCCCCCATGACTGGTTGGGGGTGAGAGCAGAGAGGACTTTATGCTTTATCAAAAGGGAAATCTTGGATTCTCCTGAATCCAAACTGGGAGCTGAAAGCTTTGATATGATGCTATGAGATCTATGGTGATCTTATTAATATGGCATCACATTAATAAGATTGCTGGAAGTGCTTTCTACCAGAATCAAGAATTTAAAAAACTCTCATCTCAAAGTGACTTGAAGAAATTTGTTCATGCAGGCAGATCATACAGGTTACAATACTGTAAAGCTCAGTGTACCAGGACTATCCATGAAGCATGAGGACATGGCTGAAGGAAATTCACTGGTGTGCGCCGGCAGTATATCGCTGACTTGCTCAGTGTCTATAACTCAAATGGACCTTTCAGGTCATCATGTGCAAATAATTTAACTGCTCCCAGAATTGGATCTAAGTGTGCTGAGGGTGCTCTTATTACTGTGGTCCTGTTCTTTGGCTCAAGCTACCCACTGACCTTAGATCAGTCACATCTATGTGTGCATTCAAAAACAGACTCACAGTCTTTTTAATCTCATAGGCTTACATTTAATAGCTTTTGTCTGTTTGCATGTTTGTTATGGGTTAGGTTTCTGTGTTTTTATCTTTCATGTTAAGCACGTTGAGTTTATGACACATACACACTCCTCACCAACTTCTCACGTATTTGTGGCTACTGGCAAAACTGCACTACAACAGCAAGCAGTCCAGATCTGAGCCATCAGTATTTTATTCTCATACAGGCCTATGTCAGATGCTCAGGGTTGATCGGTCAGGAGTCACGTTACCGTGCAGAGTAATGGGGAGCTGTGATGAATCAGGAACAGATGGCAGCTCGGGCTGTTGTCTCTCTACTTGGGCCAGCAAAGTTTTCCTCTGTCTTTGATCCAGCGGGTTGTCAAGAAGCTCAGGTTTAATGCACAAGCATTTCGGCAAACCTTTGCTTTTCATTCCATCTGCAAAAACAGGACTGCTTGTTAACATTTCACTGAATATGACCTACATACCTTGTTTGCAGCTGTAGGCGCTATTAGAAGGGATTTGCATGTTTTTCATCAATGACATCAGATTCGTGATGGGTGACATAAAACTTTTTACAAAAGCAGAAGAATCATTCCATAATCATTAGTTTGCGGTTTGGAAGACCCTTTTCCGGCTTCTTAGTTTTATATATTGGGAACAGACACACGGCATGGAAATGCAGTTCATTATTTTCATGGTTGTCCTTTAATGGGAATAGTTGTTTTTTAGTACGATGGTGAGGTAAGGTTGGTCTTCTCAACACTTTAGGCTGTTATTTCATTCACAACATAATTCCACATAATCCTGCCCTTTAATAGGCTCTGCTTGAACAATCCACTGCAGCTCATTTCCTTTAGCTTCCAAAAAAAGTCTGAATGATGTCATTCTGAAGTGGGAATCAGTTAACCTGCTGAAAGCTTTGCAAGGTTTTAAGGTTGCAAAAACTAGTGACGTCCATTGAGTCTATCTAATAATTCTCACAAACACCCTCACAGCAAAGATGCTTTTACTGTGTGAGTGTATTTTGAATTTTAAAAATTGCATGAGAAGCAACTGTAATTATTTCCAGGGGGGATATTTTGATTCTTATGACTCACTGCCTTTTAATTAAAGCAGGAAACATTTAATCCTCTGAATTTAAACCCCAGGTAATGACTGTGAGAGATATTTTTTAAAACCCACATCTGGACATATTATTGATAAATTATATTTTTGTACTGTATCTCTCCATGTCTTCTGGCTCAGGGGGTTGGGAATCGCATCTGTAACCGGAAGGTCGCCGGTTCGATCCCTGGGCTCTCTGTCCTGGTCGTTGTGTCCTTGGGCAAGACACTTTACCCTACTTGCCTACTGGTGTTGGCCAGAGGGGCCGATGGCACGATATGGCAGCCTCGCTTCTGTCAGTCTGCCCCAGGGCAGCTGTGGCTACAACTGTAGCTGCCTCCACCAGTGTATGAATGTGAGAGTGAATGAATAGTGGTATTGTAAAGCGCTTTGGGTGCCTTGAAAAGCGCTATATAAATCCAATCCATTATTATTCTGTTCTACAAAGGGAAAATGCATCAGTAATAACCTAAATCCCGAGCTCAACATTTATGGACATTTTTTTTCCGGTCAGCCTTTATTTAGTCCAAAAATACTTTGCTTTACAAATTTAGCCCAAAGCGGCACGTACAGTAGCCGTATTAAAGCCTTAAAATCTGATCGAGGATGCACCTGCCAAGTCATGTGACCATAAAGATTTAGCAAGATTGAACGCAGTCTTGCTTGAATATTTGTCACCTTGTTGGGCAGAGAACTGGTTTTCAAAACCATATCAAATCAAACTGGAGGAGGTCTAGTTTTGTTGTTGCAGTGTTGGAATTATGCAGCATACAAGTTTAGCAATATACATTTATCACATCTGCATATCTACTGTTTGAGATAAAACACTTTGTTTTCAAGGTGATCTCAATCAAGTTGGCTCATTATTAAGTGTACGAGGCACAGCGCACTTTTCAGAGAGACAGTTCAGTAATCAGAGGTGTCAAAAGCACAGACATCCATTAGTTAAACAGAACTACACAGACCTGTGTAAAAGTTGATGAACTGCTAACTTTTAGTTAGCAGACACACAAACTGTTTGTGTGTCTGCTGATGTTTGTTGGTCAGATAGAAAGGCTCCATGTGATTGTTGATTCGTTGATCGCAACCCTTTCCTGATGCAGGTTCTGCGAGAGGTTTCTTCCTGCTGTCCTGAGTTTTTGCTTGTGACTGTCACCCAGTTCTTGCTCAAACAGGGCTGTCTGATTGTTGGGGTTTTCTCTGAATTATTGTAGGGTCTTAAAATTAACTCAGTTCTCAATTCTAATATCAGTGCTTTGTAGTCGTCAGTGGTGGGGAGTAACGGAATACATGTACCAGCATTACGTATTGAAAATACAAAATATGAGTAACTGTATTCTGTTACAGTTACAGTTTAAAAAGGTGGTATTCAGAATACAGTTACTTTGTTGAAGTAAATGGATTACACGGCGGTACTTCCCTGTTTCATATGTTAGGCTGCCCCCTCTCTATATGCCCGACACAAACCCGACGTATTAGCCAGAGGTCCCTTTACTTCGGTTCGGAGCCGTGGACCTGTTTTATATACGCACAGAATAGTTTTCTATACAAGATCGCTGCAAAAAGTGCAGCTTACCTAATGTCCACCGACTGTTACTCATTTATATTAAGATTTTAAAATCTAGTTGGTGTTGGTTGTCAAAAGCATGATCATTTATTAAGTAATCCAAAGTATTCAGAATACATTACTCTCATTTAGTAAAGAACAGTAAGTGTCCTATAAATGCAATGAGGGTTTCACAGTTGACTTTTTACATTTGTTTTCATGTAAAACTAAAACAGGAAATGTATAACTGCACTGTATAAACACACATACACACTTTGAATGTAATTGTAGGGGACGAGCAGATGTTGTTTTGTGTCTTCAAGTCAGTTTCATTAGATAAGTGTTTGGAATAAATACAGAAAATCTGGTTCCTAATCTTACACCCCCCTCCCCTCACTTTCTCCCACCTCCTCTCCACGGACTCCCAGTATCAGACAATAAGTTCCCCAAGGAAGCCTTCTCCATCAGTTCCACAGATGAAGCTGCCAACACTGTGGAGGAGCAGGAGGATGTTGACGAGTGTGAGCTCTACCCTGGCCAGCTGTGCCAGCACACATGCACCAACATCTGGGGCTCCTATCGCTGTAGCTGCCACCAGGGCTACATCCTGCAGCTGGATGGACATTCGTGTGCACCAGGTACAGTAGCCCGTCCTTAAAATCATAATTTTAATTTCATATTTGGAGAAATCCAAGGCTTGACAAGATTGTTGTGCTGTGTTTGAAATGCTGAACAATGTGTCATATGTAGTTATACATATCTGTCATGCAGAATACACAAAAACATGACTTGCACTAATTGCATAGAGGCTAAAGGAACAGGGTTTCAATGTGTTTGGTAGTATAGGTACATTTAAACATCTCAGGAAGAGCTGAAAGTGACAAATGGACATAAGATTATTTCAAAAGGAATTTCACTACTCCCATTACTGTAGGCATATGCTTTATGTTGGGGTGCTAGCAGGGTGATTGAATATGAGCTGAGAGAGAGCTCAGTGGAGCACTCAGAGAGCGCAACTCCTCTCGAAGGGCAAGGGCTCTACTAAAACTTTGATGTTTTATGAGGGTGGTTAATGACATCAGCCTGTTATGGCGTCATTATGACATCTTAGGTCATCATATTGAAAAAAAATTTGTATTGTGCAGCTCTCTCTTGTCATGGTTTCTTTAAATATTTTTTCAAGGCTAATTTTGACCTTGGGCACTAACAGTGAAGGTCATGGTCAAATGCTTAGTCAATACAGGTACTTATTTCCCCCAAGATCAAGTATTTTGTTGCAAAGTTTGAAGAATATTCATGAAAAGCTGTGGGTAATATAAAGTTTTTACTGATTTTCATATTTGGTGTGACTTTGACCTGATTTTCATCAAAATGAAATCAGCTCGAGCTATTATTGGCATCTACCGTCGCACAAGATTTTAAAAATGATATCTTGAAAACTGTGGATGCTACACTGCTAACAAACAGACAAATGAATGCTTTGTGTATTTATTTTAGAAAAATGACACAGTGAGAGTGGTGTATAACAATCAGCCATGACATAAAAACCACATGCCCACTGTGTCCATGACCTGTCAGGACATGGACGCAGTGTCTCCGAGGTTCTTCAAGGACAGGTTAGACTGTTTGGGATCACGTGAGTTTGAGAACCGGATAAACACTGTTTTTTTGAGCTGTTCAAGTATTATTGCACAGCCATGAGCTGGTGTGGGGCTCTTGGGCTGCAACAGTGCTTAGGTGGGTGGTAGATGTAAAGTAACATTTACATGCATGTCAGGAACCAAGGTTCCAAGCACTGGACATAATGAGTTGTGTTAATTACTTCATTTGTCACATTATTTGAAATTCTGTGCCTGTCATATTTAGTTTGACCCGGTGCTACTTCGGTTTAAAAAACTCCACGTGTTCAGAATTCACTGACACGAGATGAGGCAGCTGCATAACAAAAAAGTATTTTACTTCCACTAAAAGCTTAAATGCAGAAATCTCAGTAAGCTAATCTATGGTTGTGCTGTGGTTAAACCAGCACCAGATTTGATCGCCATCATATTTATGGCCCTTGGGGAAGAGATATTTAAAGAGGAGTATAAAAAATCCACCCATTACGACCTCAAATAAAAATGTTCATTTATTCATAGAACTCTCTCTGCTCCATAAAAGAGTATAATGACAAAAACACTCAGCATGGGTCAAATGATGTCTTGGAATATTGCTCGTTTTCAAATTTGCTGCTTATATTAGAAACATTAAATGGTAGGAATGCAGTAGCCTCGGTTAGCTGGACCGCTACATGTTTCTCACAGTCTATGCTGTTGTTGTTCTGCAGTGAGCTTCAAGGAGGACAATGGACTCAGAGAAGTTGACGGTCCAGCTTTTTCCCCCACCACCACTACTACTAAAACTACTACAACCACCACCAGCTCCTTTAGCCTCAATCCATGTGCAGGTAATCTAAACACTGGACCACAAAGCAAATGACATCACTGGGACAACCTGTCTCGGAAAGCAGCTCTGATGTGCAGTGAGGTGGCTGTAAGTCAGGTGGTAGAGCAGGTCATCTACTAATCAGAAGGCTGGTGGTTCGATCCTGGGCTGCTGATACTAACTTCAAGTTGCTCTCTGATGCATTCATTGCAGTATTGAATGTATGTGAATGTTAGATAAAAAGCACTGCATAGAAAATGTGCTTGGGTGAAGAAAAGTGCTGAATAAGAATCGCTCCATTGGTAGAAACATCAACTGATCCCCAGAGAGCAGACACAATTGACCATAATCTGGAACATACATCTTGGTAACAGTGCTGTCAGGTGTTTTGTGGCGTGCAACAGTCTTTGATTAGTCTTTTGAGGAGAAGTCTAACCCTTGGGCTCAAACGTACTCGCTGTGAGTTTGGTTCAAGGGTTAGAGCAACTGTCACCTGAACTGTAGCCCATATGAGGTAGACCCTGAATCAGCTTCATCAGTCAGGTTAAAGGTTAAATGTATGTGTGTCATATTTTTTGCTATTTGGATCCTTTTTGCCACATTTCCAATAAGATATCATAAACTGCATTATAGTTGTTGTAGTTGTGTCTAACTTCTCTAAATATCTTTCAGAAATTCTACTTTATTCTTAACTGAGACCCACAGGACTGCTATCACACATGTAGTATAATTAACTTGAGTAAGGCAATAGTCCAGGCAGGTCACACCCGTCTGTCATGTGCTAATAAAAAAAGCTTCATAGTAGCTTTTTTTCGTCTAATTCTGCAGCCGAGGGATAAAGAGTGGAAATGTGGTTGTAGGTGAGCATACGGTGTGGCTCCTCACACTGTGCACGATGAAAGGACACTTTTTGTAGGTGATGTCCATATGTTTTCCTGATGCTTCAAACTTTTTCTTGATTTCTTGTGTTAAAAGTTATTTTGTATAATATTAGATTTTCTGCATTCTGTGTAGCAGTAAAGATAAAATAAAATTATTGGGTTAGTAATCTGTCGCCTGTGTAACCTGGAGAGATGAATGCAAGCTGTTTTTATTGCATCCATACACACGACTTCCATTATTTCTGTCACGGTAATTTCAGTTGTAAGACAACATATTTTTTATTAGTGGGCATTTTTTGTATGTTATTTGTGTTTCACAGTCAGATTAAGCTCTTATTAAACCCCCAAACAATGTAACCTCCTTTTTGGGTGTACCTAATCATTCAGCTAACTGGATAAACTGCTCCAGACATAATGAAGGAGGCCAGCAAAGATATTAAAGGCAAATGCAAAAGTTGCAATGCAATTGTCCCTTAAAATGTTGCCATATCTGGAAAAGATTTATGACAGGAGCTCAAAAACACAGCTCAAACAACTCGAGATGTAGGTCTATAAAGCAATAATGAAGTCTAATATAATATATTGGACCAATAAATGTTATAAATATACCAAAGTCAAAGAGAGAACATTTGCAGTCAACACAGCTGGTCTCTTATATTATTCATAGATTTACTTAATATATCAATATCACCAATGTCAGAATATGAAACATGATTTTTGGCTCTGCTATGCTTCTCCACTGATCCCTTACTTGGCTCACATTTTCTGTTAGTCTTTGGACGCTGTGTGCTCTAAGCCATCATAAATGATGACCCAAGCAATCAGAATATATATTTTTTTCAACACCATGAAGTCCAAAGAACACACCAGACAGATCAGGGATAAAGTTATTGAGAAATTTAAAGCAGGCTTAGGCTACAAAAAGATTTCCCAAGCCTTGAACATCCCACGGAGCACTGTTCAAGC
>NW_024582857.1:205543-222940 GCF_018398535.1 Haplochromis burtoni | reverse complement strand
CAGCTGGAACTGCAGCAAAAGGTGGTTCTACAAAGTATTGACTCAGGGGGCTGAATAATTACGCACACCCCACTTTTCAGTTATTTATTTGTAAAAAATGTTTGGAATCATGTATGATTTTCGTTCCACTTCTCACGTGTGCACCACTTTGTGTTGGAATTCCAATAAAACTGATTCATGTTTGTGGCAGTAATGTGACAAAATGTGGAAAAGTTCAAATACTTTTGCAAGCCACTGTATATATAATTCTTACATGTCAAAAACACATCCTGTAGGCTTAAAACAAAATCCAACACTAGGTCTGAACAGGTAGCCAGTGACATGGTGGATGTTAAGACGTTAAAGCTTTTTTTTAATATCCTTTATTTAAAAGTAAAAATTATCACTGAGTTTAAAATTTATTTTCCAAGAGAGACCTCGCCAAAATGTGTCCAAACATGTGTAATATGTGGTGAGAATGAGTTATGGCTTTATGTATGGTGGGGAAATGAACAAGCCATCACTATTGCATTCACTTTCTAACTCTGTCTATAGAAGTCATACATTTCTGCTCTTACTAACACGATGTGTGTGAGCGCCTCCTGACTGCTCACAGGTAAAACATTCCAGAGTTACGACAGGTCAAAACAGGAAGAGCTGCCTCACAACATGTTTTCACTAATAAACTGATTAGTATTAGTTAATCTAAGCTTTCAGCAGCTTCATTAGCAGAATCCTAATCATGTCAGTGGGAGATGAGCACTGCAAACCCTTAAGCTCAAAAGTCCAACTTCGAGTGAAACAATCCACTCCTTCAAAGTGTCTCTGTTAGCTATAAGAAGATCCTGATCGATGTATAGAGCGGCCTTCGCCGCTACAGAGCTTTAGAGGGGAATGTGTTGGTTAGAGATTGTGGGGAAACAGTTCCTGGCCCATGCCTCTTTGTGACAGAGCTATTGAGCTGTTAAATAGGGAGAATTGATTCTGGTGTGTGACTGCGATGGCTCATGAGAGGCTCCTTCCAGCAGGGAGCAAATGATCAGTGTGCGGGAGGGAAGGTGGGGTCCATCGTAGCCTCGGGAGAGCAAGAGAAACAGTACAAAGATGAGAAACATGACTGCAAATGACTGCCCTGGAGGTGTAGCTGTGTGGAATGCAGAGACGACTGTAATCATGCTGCTTGTCTCTTGCAGACAACGGTGGCTGCAGCCAACAGTGTACGGCCGTGGCAGGCTGGGCTCGCTGCTCCTGCTTCCCGGGGTTCTCAATGATGACAGATGGATGGATGTGTGAAGGTAAGGGCCGCCGTGCTTTCTTGTCACATTACCATTGGCAGTAATTGGAGTGGTTCACAAAGCTCATATGTATCCCTTAAGCTGTCTCCCTCAAGCCTGGTTACCACAAGGTAACAAGCAACCTAACAGCAACAACAAACCCAGTGAATGCATAAAGGAACAAATACATGCAGGCCGGATGACAGAGCTGCAGTGAAATGAAGTGTCTGTCCATAGGTCGGGGCACTTTTTAATTGGATTCAGTCACTCATGAAGGTCTCGTGATGCTAAACAATGCATCAGCTGATTGGGCTCCCAATGTTAGGTGGTGGAAACTGTCGCCTCAAGCATGATTCAACCATAGCCAATTACTCTGTGGGAGCAGTTGTTGCAATATCACACACTACACACAGCATCTGTGTATGTACTCAGTACCTTTCTTTCAGCATGTTTGTGTGGTAGCTCGGGACACTGGTAGGAGGCTTTAGGTGTGAAATCACTAAAATTAACAAAGTGTGTGCTGGAAGTGCTGAGTCTGTTACCAGACAGGATAACACTCAAGATGAACAAGTACTACATTAAAGGAAGTGTTTTCCCTCCTATCATTTCATTCAGTGAGCAAAGTGAGCACTTTCTTTCCCTAAAGTGCTCCCACATGTGGACTTGTGGGTGGGCAACATTTAGTGCAGAGTGGAATGAAACAAAGCAAATACCATGACAGGTCATGATTGCAAGGGGGTGCTGAGGATTTGAAAGATATATAAGTAGACTGTGAAGTAAACTCTGGAGTACTTGCTGTTGATGCTTGGTGGGTGGGTAGGTGTGTAAAATGAACAAAAATATATTGTGCTGGAATGAAGTGCAAAATAAAGTATATGCTAGTTTTGAATTTAATGCAAGCAAAACATTTCATAAAGGGGCTGAACTTATTTTTGGAGGTTATGGTCTCCAGGCTTTGTGGGCTAAAACTGGAGGGACCACCTGATTGGTTTCAGCCCACAGTTCAAATATACATATGGTACGGGGATTGCACATTAGTGCACATGTCATGAGTTAGTTGCACATCTGTTCAAGTTTTGAAGCAACATATGCCTCCATCTTTTTCAGGGCCATAGGAAAGGACTTGCTTATTTGTGCAAGACAATGTCAAACCACCGTTTGCAACTATTAGAAGACTGCTGACATTAAAAAAGGAGGAACAGCTGAAATCTGTTATGAAGCAAAAGCACTGTTTTTAAAGAAGAGGTGATGCAACACAGAGGGTTTCATATGCTCTATCATTTTAATGGAATATAGACTTTAAATGATTTGCACATGATCCTGAGTGTTTTTGAAATGAGGGTGCATCAGACTGTGAAAGCACTGTGAAAGTATTAACACCTGGGATCATTTGCACTTTTCTGTAATTTGTTTAGCAAATGGAAGCACTTCCATCAGAAAACCTGCGAGTCGTCCCTTATTGAGACTGTTATATTTTAATTTGCAGGTTTACAGGGTAAATACAGCTGCTTTTCGTGATCTCGCTTTCAGCTGCATATGAATGTGAATAACTGGTAATATTTAAGCACACAGTTCTTCCCATGGAGATGTTTTTTTTAAGAAAAGACTGTTTTTAAGAGAAGGTTTTATGCACAACTTGAATGATACATGTGGTTCAGACAAATGAACATCCCAGGGGCGTACACCCATTCACACACACAGTTGGCTCCAGTGCATGTGGCTGACACCTTCACCCTTTTCTGAACTGGGACTAAACAAACCATTGCGGGCAGGACTGGATTTGTTTTGCATTCCTTCGAGTGTTTTGTGGAGATCGAAAGCTTACAGAGTTATTACTTGAATGATAACTATGGATGACATCCTCCACTATGTTATCATCTCTGTGGTTGCATTGCTGCCATAATCTGGACGCTTACATGGTCAGGATTGTCTTTGTGGAAGATGACACTGATTGACCACGATGTCTTCTGAATCACAGTCCAATCTAGGCTAAAAAAATCTCTAATCTGACTCTAATATCATCATCCCATACAGACATTCCTGGTGTTTCTCAAGGTTTAGGCAATATTTTAGTGTTTTTCTCAGACAATCAAGTCATTCAGTTTATGCCTGGAAAGGAATGTAAATGAAATTTACTTCAGTTTTATTTACATAGCACTGGTTTACAACCACTGTTACCTGAAGGGGCTTTATACTGAAAGGTAAAGACCATACAATACCTCAACAAACAGATGACCCCCTATGAGAATGCACTTGAAAACAGTGGGATGGGAAAATTCCCTTTTAACAGCAAGAAACCTCTGGTGACTGGATGGGTCGAGGTGAAACTTTCTATTTTATAATTATAGAACAATTTAAGCAATGAGCTACCAGAGCCCCAAGAGTCCTGCTGACATATGTCTTTCATTTACTAGAGCAGCATTAGAAAAACTGAGGCGTACTGTTTCAGTCCTTTTTCGTATATTAACATATTTCAGCAAAGACGAGTTTCACTGCTCTGACCCACTAACATCGACAACACTGAATCAAAATTATTGGCTTTATTTTCTGTCAGTGATCTTTTGGCTCATCAATTTATCATTTTCAGTGTCTGTACACAAAAACCTGGAAACTAAAGTTGCATCTGTGCAAATTGTAAAAGCCTGAAAAAAATACCCCAATAACAGGTACACACCTGAATGCATCTGTTCCACTCTGTGTGGTTTAGCTGCCTTCATTTATCCGCTGTCACAGCCGACAGTGGAATCAGGCTCGCGGCGTGCAACTTTAACCTCCACGTTTAAAACTAGTTCGGCAAATAAGCCAAGGCTGACTTCATTCACTGCAGCTTGACCTTAAAAAAATAAAAAATAAATAAATACTTCATTGTCTGCTGGGTCAAGTGTGCAGGAAAAACTGTGTGTGTGTTTTCTTCTGTGGTGCCTTTCGGACATCTCCCTGTGCTCGCTCTTGATGGAATTCCTTTCAAACTGCTGTCTCCCTTGTCCATTCAACTAAGCATTTGTATTTCTCAAAAATAAGTTGTTTCCACCTTGTACTGGATCGCTTCACTGTGTAATGAGGCTGTCTCCACGGGGCAAGTCAGCAGAGGTGTAGGGACATTGAAGCATTAGGCCCGATTTCCTTTGCTTTTTCGGATTTGAATGACAAACTGGAAATAACGTTGGCCACCAGAGCGCTGTGGTGGAAGGAGACTTTCTGCACCACTGGCAATACGCAAACTTTGGAAACAGTCCTGTCTAACCCTGTGCTTGAAGGCCAGCAGCGCCCAGAGGAAGGGGTGGTCTATGAGCTCAGGAGGATTTTGCCCCTGGAAATATCCCTCCCTACAATGTTCATAACAGATGTCTCTCAGTTGAGGAAGAAATGGAGACGTTTGCAAAGATAGCTCGCAAACAAGAATTTGTCACCACTGCGCTGCTCAAGAAGGGAAAACTGTTAATTTTATTTAGACAAATGCATTTGCTGCAGCTCCACAGGGGGCTCATATAATACCATAAAGTACGCTCTGAGCTGTGAGAGGTGATGAGGTGCAGTTTTATGAGGTTAACAGGAAAAAAGCTGCAGGATGTGACAAAGCCAGGTACACGCTGAAAACTTCAGATCTGTGTTTTTACTCCTGCCTGTGGGAAGGTGTTGTAAGGCACACAGTTTATTCAAATTCCCCACGGCAAAAACTTTGAAAGTCGACAAAGACTTTTCAAAAAGGGATTGCTGGCACTCAAACACACACACGGGGAGCACAGGAGAATATGTTCCCTCTTGTTCCAGATTTTTGTTTTCTCCAGCATATTTTGTACAACACCTTTTTTGTCTGGTTCCCTGTGGAATGCACCATATTTTGGGGTGATCTTCAAATGTGGATGGCTGCCACACACAAACAAACACACATACACACACACAATAATCCCAGCGTTACCCTATCACTGCATCCAACTAATCGGCCTCGCATGTGATGCGTGATAAGGGAATGCAGCCGTTTGATAAAGACGAGCCACGACAGAGCGGCGATCCACCGTCTCAGCACAAGGCCACTGCTGTCATAAATCAACAGCGCCTGTTTACTGGCTGCTGCACAGTTTGACTGATAAAGATTTAAAGGCTCTCAACTGTTTTTTCATTTCACACAAACACGCTTAACAAGCAAAATATCATGTAGCTTTTGCCAAGACCTGTTATTTTCAATTTGACTTCTTCAAAGTCAAATATTACAAAGGAACAAACAAAACTCAACTTGGTCATCTATTGGCCACATGCTGCAGTAAATAGACACATTTTTAAAGGTTATCTTTCAAGTAAAGCTTGTTCATTCCAGGTGTTCCAGTTTGAAGACATTTAAATTATTACCTCTAAAAAGAGGTGGATGTTAACTGAACCCTGACCTTAACCTTAAACCTTTAAAGGTAGCTGATGAGCTGGTGGATGTTAACCCTGTGAGGTCATGAGTGGTGATAACCTCAGCTGTAGCCCTAAAGGCTGGAGAAAGGACAAACAGCCTTTTTTGGGGGGGAATTGAAATTTTCGTCTTGCGTGTTAGTTACACAAACAATTTTCTTTGTTTTTTGCCCAAACTTGGGAGAACAATTTAAAAAGAAGAAACATTGCATATGTAGATTGCACAGCATTAGAATGAGTGCCATCCAGTGATAACTGGGAATTTAGGGGGTTAAGAGACCAATAGATTAATAAAGTTCTTATAATGAGGTTGTCTGGGGTAGTGGGAGGATAAAATTAAATTATAGGATAATAATGTGTTAGATTTATGACATACCTACTTACACTGCACCGTGATGGCCACCTCCC
Source organism: Haplochromis burtoni (assembly GCF_018398535.1). Lineage (NCBI taxonomy): Eukaryota > Metazoa > Chordata > Actinopteri > Cichliformes > Cichlidae > Haplochromis > Haplochromis burtoni. The sequence goes on along the minus strand of NW_024582857.1, from coordinate 216,884 downwards.
TACAAAAGTAACAGCAGGAATACAGCTGAGTTAATAGATTATTGGTTCATTTAGGTTTATAAAGTTTATAAAGATTGCTATTTTTTGCAGTTAGTGTCTGCCTAGCACACATGGACATCACCAAATGCTCCATTTCCTCCCCTGAGATGCTGAGCTAGGCGTTTACTGATGCTGCCTTCATTTTCTGCTTGGTTGTGGGTCTCTTTGCATTCAATTTTTTCTTAAGTACCTGAAAAGCATGCTCTGTTGGGTTGAGAAAAGATGAATGACTTGGCCACTGATTAATATCCAGATTATTTGCCCTGAAAACAATCTTGCTTTTGCAGAACGCTTTGGCTCATTATCCATTTGGACTGTGAAGGAATTTGCAATTAATTTAGCAACATTTGGCTGAATCTGAGCAGAGTGCACACCTGTACACCGAAAAATTCAGCTTACTACTTCTATCATCATCATAATCAAGAAACACCAGACCCATGCCATAACATTGCCTTCACCATGTTTGACAGATGATGTGGTATTCTTCAAGCTAAGGCCTGTTTCTCTCCGTCTACATCCTTTTCTCTTCCAATTATTCTGGTAGAAGAGCCTCTGTTTGTTGTTTGTGAAGTATTAATGAGCTCAGCTGTACATTTCACTGCAACTCTTGGTTTTTAGCTGTAGCACTGAATGACTTTCATGCCTGAGGCTTCCCAGCTAGATGGTTTTCATGTAAGCAAAAGCAAAAACTTGTAATTTCCTGTTCTGCCACAAATTCTTACGCATAAGAGAGACTTTTCATTTGAAGTTTTGCTGCTGTCCATCTGTTGCCAACTCACTGAGCTCGATCTCTGTGACACTCGGAGAGCCTGAGCACGGGGGCAAAATTATGCACGGGACCCGTCCATCAGCAAGCTCACCTCCACATCATATTCTTGCACCCCCTGTTATCTTCCCTCCCTCCCTCTGTCTCACACACAGTCACCGTTGTCTTTTTCTGCAGATGTGGATGAGTGCGTGACTGGTGCCCACAGTTGCAAGCCCAGCCAGCGCTGTGTGAACACAGTGGGTTCATTTGTGTGCGAGCTGCAGGTCACTTGTCCTGCTGGTTACCAGCTGCGGAACAGTCTTTGCGAGGGTGAGTTCATTGATCCTGATGTGTTTCATTAAACCAATTTACCCAGCAGTCATTTCCAGAGCCTCTGAAATAGCTGGTGGAAATGATGTCTTCTTCAATATAATATGCAGGATTTTTTTTTATTTTCAGGATGATTTGGTTTTGTAAAAACAAAAGCAAGGACAGTGATATAAAAGCAAAATCACTTGACCCAGCTGTCTTAACTAATTATAGACCAATCTCAATCTTCTTTTTATGAATGAGTAATTCAAGATCATCTGCAGAGGAATTGGTTTGTTTGAAGAGTTTCACAGTTCAGAATTCATCATAGTGCAGAAACAGCACCAGTGAAGGCTACAAATGCTCTTCTTATGGTCTCTGACCACTTTGTATGTGATAACTATATTTTACTACAGAGATAAGAGCTCTCTGTATTAAAGGTATTAAAGGTACGGCACTGCAGTCTGTTTAATAGACTCCAATTTGTTCATGTAAATGGGGAGTCTTCCTCTCACGCTAAGGTTAATCATGGAATTCCACAGGGTTCAATGTTGAGAGCAATATTTACATTATACATGCTTCCCTTAGGCAGTATTATTGGAAGGCATACATTTTCAGTGCCATTCAGATGACCTCTAATTTCCTGCTTCTAAATTCAGATAAAACTGAGATTGTTGTACTCAGCCACGCAATCAGGTGCTATCTTAAAGACCTCATAGTATCATATCACACCAATGCAGCACGTTGCTCTCAGACAGCTGGTTTACTTGTGGTTCCTGGGGTATTTTAAAAGTAGAATGGGCAGGGCCTGCAGCTTTCGGACCGCTCTTCTGTAGAATTAGTTCCTAGCTTGCATTTGGGAGTGAGACAAGATTAAGTTTACAGTAAAACTTTCCTTTGGCATAAAGTCTACAGTTAGAGCTGGCTCCGATGATCCGGAACCAGCCCTTAGGTCTGCTGCAATAGGCCCAGGCTGCTGAGGGCTTGATGCACTCAGCATCTCTCATTTCTTTTCACTTAGCAGCTACACGTCAAGAATACAAGAATACAGCAAGTGCTGTAGCCATTTACAGCACGAACAACAAAAAGCAAGGGAGTTTTACTAAAGAAAATACTTTGTTTAAACTAGCATTGGTGAGCCATATTTCTTATAGTTTAATGTAGTTATTGTGAAGCTGTAGAAATTTCAGCATCAATGTCATATATTTAATAAAGGCTTGTGTACAGAGGCTGACAAAAACTGGGAGTCAGCTTCATTTAAACATTAAATTATGAGACACTAAAAATAAAAAGTACACAAAGAGAAAGTTACAGGAATCTAATTACAGATGTGAACAAAATAATTTGAAATCTTTTGACATTTTGAATATTAAAAATACTCCATTTAAACATTTCATCGAACACATATTTATGTGTGTCAAGGTATAGCTGCTGTCTTCTTATTGTGAGATTTCCTCTGGTGTAATTCCACATCTTGGCACTTACCTTTGGCTGGGGTTCGTGTTTGTGTTGGAGTGTGGGACTCACTGTTGCCACTTTTTCAGAAATTTTAAGAGGGTCCAGAAACAAGAAGCAAGCAAGCCCAGCATGCTGGCTCAAACTGAGGCAGCATATCATTGATTCACACACAAGCCATTCTGGTCCTATTGTTTGTCACCTCCTCCTCTCTACTGATCTTTTTAGCGGTATTACTGAAAACACATATTATTGGAAATCCTTTGGGGGTCATAAATCCATGAATACAAGACTGCAGTGTACTGTAGTGCATCATTATTAATGCAATAGGTGCTGCTGTTGTTGTACTGTCCTAGATCCTTGTTTCCTCACTTATTTATATCAAATTAACACTAGTGATGCAGAAATATGCAAAAATCATTTTCACTGCAACATTCCTGCCATACTTTGTCAACTGCATCTTAAAGGAGACTAAATACATTCACTGAGTATTAGTCACATTGGTATGCAGCATATACTCACAGACAGTGTGCAAGCCTGCATCAACCAAAATAATTACAAGATATACACAAGACTGACGGTAGCATTATGTTGTATTTTATGTATTCTGTGTTGTGTATGTTGGACAACAGCCTGTCTAAACTGAATAATACCAAACCCCTAATTTGGCTGTTGTTTTTATTGTCCTTCATTAGCTCGTATAGCGTTAGCTAGCTAGCTCTAGATTAACAATGCTCTGGGGTTTTGGTGATAGTTATTTCATTAGCTAATGCAATAATTTGAAAATGGCCAGATTATTTATTAGACTGTTTGGGTATCATATGATCCATGTCTTGCAAATGGTCTATGTCAGCATAATAGCGAGCGCTAACATAAACCAGAATAAATACAGTTCTGGGTGGATTTAATCCCAGCCGAACTGCCCCTCTGTGACTCAAGTGCTTGCATACCTTTAAAACTTTTGACCTTACCTACGTGTCAACTTAAAGGGTTGTTCTGGTATGTTAATAGGTAAATATTTCATATCAAGGATTTGTTCAAACAACATGACAACATCTTTGACTACTTTTAATACAAAAACAATTACCCAAAGTCACCTAATTTAGGCTCACTCAGCAAATCGTCATAAAGACAGGAAGTTCATGTTTCCTTGGCCCAAACAGTAAAGTGTGGGTTTAAGCAGATACCAAGGTTCAATATGTTACAAGATAATCAACCAAAGAGCAGGATTGGTGGTGCTGCACTTTGAAGCTCATGTGACTCGTATCACAGAGGACTAATCAGTATAAGCATAACATGAAGGTAGTATCTAGTCAACCATCCAGCAGGCAAAAAAAGTAATTAGTTATATGAAAGCAGTGACAGAATGTTGGAAGAGTATCCCTCTGATATTAACAACAGAGAAAAGTCAAATTAAGACCTGCTCAGAGGACCCAGGATAAAATGAACTACTTGCGGCATGAAAAAAAGGAAAAAACTCTCATATTGCTCATGAGATTCAATAACTGTCATTTAAGTTCTGTTCAACTTCTGTTAATTGCAGAGTCGAATCAAGCTATGTTTTCATTGAATTCTTCCCTCCAGTTAAACACTGACAGAGTCAAAGTGTGTAAATGTTCTGTGCTTGAGTCACAGTGCCCCCTGCTGTACTACTAACAGCCGGAGAGCTCGAGCTAAATTTACAGAGCCTCTTGTAACAGAATAATGCATTGAGAGATTGCTTTGTGCAGATAAACTAATGCAAATCTATTCCTTCTTTACAGACATTGATGAGTGCACGATGAGAACTCATAACTGTGGCATGGGCCTTGTGTGTGAGAATACAGTGGGCTCTTTCCTGTGTAATCCCAAACAGAAGTGCATCAGTGGCTTCACACAGGACTCTCATGGCAACTGTATTGGTAAGAGACTGTCCATACTCTCCAGGCTGGGTAGCATTACATCCTAACTCAGGACCAGTAAACAGCTGATAGAGTTGGTCCTATTCTTTGTAAGGACAATTCTTAAGCAAAATGAGCCTCTTTAGCAGAGCCATCCATCAAACTTACTCTGCATTGTGCCTGTGTCTGTGTGTTTTTCCATGCTGCAGTACTACTCGGACTCTTGATATTTAACTGTCTTTTAACCAGGCTTTAACTATCTTGATATTTCTTAAGAGTTTCAAACTAAAAGATTTTAAATCAAGTGTCTTTTCTTCATTTTTGCATTACAGTTATTGTGTTATGTAAAGCTTTCTGAGTGTTCCAAATAGGTGAAAGGGGGGTTAAAAGGTTAACCAAAGTAAGAACATACACCTAACCTCCGATGGCGTTGCTGGTTACTGATATCAAGAGATTGCTAACATGGGTCTTTTGGGGCAGTGATTATGCACAACAATACGTTTGATCAGTCTATGTATAGTAAAGTCATCTTTCTGACACAGTTTACACACATGATAAGACACAGTGGTCCATGAGTGGTAAAAGCTCTTACCTCTGCCAAGCACTTTATGCAATTAGCTCACTTCTGTATCTGTTTGGTAGGAAGGCTACCCAAAAACTTATGGATTTGCATTTACTTCTTAATTCTTGATTCTTGTGAGAGTAATGTAACAGAAGTGACATATTCTGGAGTTAGCATTAGGGTTGGTGAAAGCGCTGATGATGACTTAGCCCTCAGAGCATTAAGCTGAGCTCACCACTGGATTCAGGAATTTTTTTAAAGGATTCTTTATCATAGCAAGATGTCACGCTGTACCTGTGAAAAAGTATTTGACAAGACTTCAGATTTTCTCTTGTTCCTGAGCTCACTTCAACACAAATCACTGTGCTAACACAAAGATTAAACAGAATGTAATCCAATTTTCTTTGGATTACTTGCACTTTTCTCAGTGCCGTGCAGGGCAGCATCACTGCAAAATGAGCGAAACATAATATTCACCTCTGGGTGCTCCTGATGTCATAAAACTGCCCCGTGTACCTCGGCTGATCTACAGCCAAAGCAGAGCAAGTAATCATCAGTGGTAATGTCTCCCTGCAGATGACTGCACATACATCACAGATCTGTCTGAGGGTGGGAGGATTTTCTCTGTATGTATTATTGTAGGGTTTACCTTACAATATAAAGCACCTTGAGAAGACTGTTGGTGTGATTTGATGCTGTATAAATAAAATTGAATTGAAGTAATCTTAAGCCTATCAGGATTGAGCCTCCGCGCAGTCACAGCTTCATTCTTGATCTTTTTGACTCTGCAGATATAAACGAGTGCAGCAGCCTGACTGAGCCCTGCAGTTCAGGCTTTAACTGTATCAATACCGTTGGCTCCTACACGTGCCAGAAGAAGATTGTGATGTGTAGCCATGGTTACCACGCCAGCCCTGATGGAGCCAAGTGTGTTGGTGAGGTTTAGCACAACATGCACCACTCACACAGGAGGATGGTGTTGTGGAAAGGTGTGAATGAAAGCACTGATGGCCCTGTTGTTGACCAAGACACAGTTTCAATCGATTAGATACAACCAGGAAAAATGCAAGAGTGAATATTATTTATAATCACTTCTATTTTTTCAGTTAAAGGTCATCGTACAGTTGTGGCACAAGAGTTTTTCTAAAAGACCATGCATCGATGCTCTCACTCAGTTGCTGCTTTGGTACTCAAAACTGCTCAAAAAGACAGACTTAAAATGAGAACAACTAAATCTTGTTCAGCTTACATGCAGTTCTTAAATGGTGTCAAATTATGCTTCATTTAATTGTATTCTTATAAATGACAATGCAAGTACTGAGTGATTTGTTTGATCAAGATGTCGATGAGCAAGAGGAAATGTCGCCGCCAAGAGTCACAAAGGGAGTGCTGTATCAGAAACCTCCTTCTTTACTTTGGTCGCAAGCAGATTGCAGTCGTTGCCTGTGCTGTATGTTGAAGACGCCAACTTGTCTGCAAACATGTGCCATTTACTCTACCATAGTAGTGATTCTGTATTGAATAGATCCAGTTTTAGCTCCCATCCCACTGGCCTGCCGTTGTCCCTGCCATTTAAAATCTTGCTTCATACTCATTCATTTTTCTATCTTCACACCACTCCCCCATATTTTTAAAAGTATTACACACAAATAAGGAAATTGACTAATTTTTAACTTTAATTTTAACTAATTTTCTGAAATACTCACTGGTTCCCTAAACTAACCCTAAGTGGTCTGTAATTGTTGTTTTTAATAAATTGTTCTCCCAAGAAAATATTTATTCTGATACACACCAACAATTATTTTCCAAAATAATTAAAAAATAAAAATCATTTTAAAAACATAAATAACAAAATAATAATACCCAGAGAGTGAGAACATTGATGCCTAGTCTTTTTGTACTGTAACAAGCCTTAGCTGTGTTTAAGTTATACCCTCTCGGGTGCTCAGTGGGTCACTGTTGAGGTGCTTCATCTTTCTTTCTGCCTGCGTAGACACTGACGAGTGTCAGATGGGGACGCACCGCTGTGGAGTGGGCCAGATCTGTCACAACCTCCCCGGCAGCTACCGCTGCGACTGCCAGACAGGCTACCAGTATAACGCCTTACGCAAAGTCTGCACTGGTACGTATCACTGTGTGACGTCTGCAAGTGAAGATGTTCAGAGTGAAGGTTCACTTTATCGAGCACTTTATGAAACCAGAGAAGCTATGGGTGCAAACGTCGGCTCACTGAATCAGAGCTTTTCTGTTATGATGTCAGATTTGACCAAACTGGGTTGGACAACACTTTCTACACTTTCAGCCTATCATTTGTAAAAAATGCTTATTATTTGTGGATTTCAATTCTTGGACGAAACATAAAGCATATTTATTCCTGATATTCTCATAATTCTCATAATTCTCACGCGATCGTGGCTCAAGAGTTGGGAGTTCGCCTTGTAATCGGAAGGTTGCCGGTTCGAGCCCCGGCTCGGACAGTCTTGGTCGTTGTGTCCTTGGGCAAGACACTTCACCCGTTGCCTACTGGTGGTGGTCAGAGGGCCCGGTGGCGCCAGTGTCCGGCAGCCTCGCCTCTGTCAGTGCGCCCCAGGGTGGCTGTGGCTGCAATGTAGCTGCCATCACCAGCGTGTGAATGTGTGTGTGAATGGGTGGATGACTAGATATGTAAAGCGCTTTGGGGTCCTTAGGGACTAGTAAAAGCGCTATATAAATACAGGCCATTTACCATTTATTTGTGGATTTCAATTCTTGGACGAAACATAAAGCATATTTATTCCTGATATTCTCATAATTCTCATAATTATTAATTGTCAGCAGATTAGACATGCAACCGTCCAGTCTCCAGACAGATGTCAGCAAGCAGGCTTAAATGTTTTAAAGAGTATGAAAGCAGAACTCAGCTGACATTTTACACACTGTAATTTTACGAGAGCTGTGTGTAAGCAAATCTCAATGAACTGAAGCAACGTTATAAAAAAGAATATGAGAGACTAATAAAGGGATGTAGAAAATGATTACTTGAAGTTATTGTTGTTAAAGATGGTTCTACAAGGTACTGAATCACAGCATGTACTTAGTTTTTTACTCACTGTTTCTGCATTTTGCTCCATTTCTTGTTAAATAAATAATGACACGGTAAAATGAACGGGATTTTGAACTACATAACTGAAATTGAATTGATCTGAATTTAACTGAACAAATTGTGAAGAATTAGCCAATAATATTTAACATTGAGTGTTTATTTGAAGAAAGTCATATTTAACTGGGTTTTATTTTTTCAGGAAATTGGAGCGTATGCTGTAGTTACTTCAATGTTGACCTAATATGTTATTTTTTTAGTTTTTGTTGTCGTGTATTACAATTGTGTGTATTCCTATTCATAAAAAGTCCCACGCAATAGGTGTTTGGACAAACCTTAAGCGTCTGAGAGGCAGCCAATCAAAAGAAAGCTGGCTTAAAAGAGGGATGGCCTTCAAGGGAAGCTCATCGAGTATGTGTGTTGAGTTCTTGGTGGGCCTCAAGGCTATCTCCTGCCTAATAGCTCCTGTTTTTGTACTGACAGATGTAAATGAGTGCTGGCGCTATTCTGGCAGGCTCTGCGCCCAGAAGTGTGAAAACACCCCAGGCTCCTACCGCTGCTCATGCACAGCTGGCTTCTCCCTCGCATTCGACGGCAAGAACTGCGAAGGTAAGCTAGACAGTTTGTTCCTCTGACATATTGAAAATTTAAATGCCACCTTGTTTAGACAGACCGTCTTATTTTTCATGAAGAACTTAAATCACAGAGGCGAGCCTCCGGGCACAACATCAGCATCAAAAGGCAAAAGCAGTCTTTGCACAGACTTTGGAGATTAAGTATATTGATGAGAAACTGTTTATGTCTCCTTTGTAAGTCACTGTTATCAATAAAGGCTATTTTCCATTGCCATTTAATTTAGTCTCCATCTCTGGGATAAGAGTATTAATAATAGTTTCCTGGTTCAGGTGCTGTCAGTCGTCAGCATGCTGGAGCTGTGACTGTGCTTCAGAGAGCACAGTCACGTTATGTCCAGCTTGTCACAGACGTGACTGAAGGAACTTAATCCAGATGTAAATGTTTCTGTTCCAAAGGTGAAGCTTAGCGTTCATTGAGGTTTATAGATAAACGCTTGTCTGAAGGATATCGTTGGGTTTTGATTATCGCTTTTAAGATCGATTTTTTTCAAGTTACTTGTCTTGAACAAAGTGTCTTGGATAAATGACTAGAGCAGCAAAGGTGTTTGGGGAGGCAGCAACATTACAACATATACATACAAATATTTGTTTTTTCTATCTAACTCCTAACATACAGCTTGCATAAATATTTACACGTTTATGTCCAATTTTATGATTGTATTTTTTTGTTTCTGTGCTCAGATACAAATGAGTGTGACCAAAACCCTTGTAGCCAGGAGTGTGCCAACATCTATGGCTCATATCAATGCTATTGTCGCCCAGGCTACTACCTGAAAGATGATGGGCACACCTGTGAAGGTATTTTCTTCCAAGGTTGCCAGTGTGGTAGAAACACTTCAGAGAGATCGATGGAGACCTCAGTCCAGCATACTGCTCTATTCCTACAGTTTATGTGATTTACAGTCAACACATTTAGACACATCTAATTAGATACATGTGTGAAATTTAACAAATAGTTACCCACAAACACTTGTGATTTACTTAGTCAGAGAGTTGTGAACCTCAGCTGCATTTACTGAAGTGTTTCTATTATCCAAAACCATGCACAGACTGCACTTACATATATAATACACTATAGCTGCATTATAGTGGTTTACGCAGTTGCTGGTTCAACTCCTGCTGAAGACACACGTCCTTTTTGGGGTTGTGTCAGGAAAGCCAACAACAGAAAAACATGCTTCAAATGATGAATACATAGAACACCTTTAATATTAGACTGTCGTTCTCTTGCTGTTAGTTTCACAGTAGAGAAATCGGATGAGTGATGTATGAAATCAGACAGGACAATCAATACCAAAATAACCTACCCAGGAACGGTTTTCTATAAAACAGAGGTAAATGTGTTGGTATAAATTTCCCATAAAAGGGGTTGATGTTCCAGCTGCAGAGAACTTCTCCTGATGCCAAGTTGTAGTTGATGTTCCACATAAGATACACACAATGCTCGAGGTAAAGCTGAAAAGCCCGACTGCTTTTGAACCTTTCTTTCCTCACAGTTTAATCACAGTGACGAGATGTGCATGTGTGTGTTTTACACAGATATTGACGAGTGCTCCCAGAGCATCGGGAACCTCTGTGCCTTCCAGTGTGTTAACACTGCAGGCAGCTATCAGTGTGCCTGTCCACCTCATGGATATGTCATGGCTGCCAACGGACGCACCTGCAAAGGTGAGGCTGATATATACAGTAATCGTCTTCTTGGACTTGATGCAGGTTACATTTTTGTACTGTTTGACTGGAGCATTGAAAACCTTTCTGTCAGTGCTGTTATATGCATGTAGTAACTACATTAATAGATATAGAAAAAAGTCAAAGAAATCTTGTTAAAAATGCAGTGGGTACACTTAGTGTGACAGGCTGTTAAAGAATAGATTGAGCAAATTGCAGCATCCATCCATCCATTCTCTTCTACTTACCCACAGTGCGAGAGCTAGGGTACACCCTGGACAGGTCACCTGTCTGTCGCAGGGCTAACACATAGAAATTGCCAACCATTCACACTCACATTCACACCTATGAGTTTCCAATCAACCTAACCCCACTAACTGCATGTCTTTGGACTGTGGGAGGAAGCTGGAGTACCTGAAGAGAACCCACGCAAACATGGGGAGAACGTGCAAGCTCCAGAAAAGCCCGGCTAGTTGGTGAAATCAAACTCTTCTCAGTGCTAACCACCACGTCACCGTGCTGCCCTACGCAAACAGCAGCACACTAAATCTGAATCTGGGAGAGAACATTTACTGCTCTACCTATGCATACCTATGGGTTTAATGAGTTTCTCCCTTTTCTACCCAATTTTCACTTAACTTATTAATCCTTAAATTCAAACTGCACTACTGTATAACTTTTGCTCATATTGTATAGTCCTTATTAACTGATATTGTTTGACAAGTGTAACAATGGTTCAATTTGGTGCTAGACATTTATGGAAATTTCCTTTCTTGCCAAGTTAATGGAATTGTTGTTACTCTTGTGGAATTTTGACAGCAAACCTAACTCAAAGTTTTCCCACTTTATGATTACAGGAAGTGCAGAATGATTAGGCAAGTTGTATTTTTGAGGAATAATTTTATTATTGAACAACAACCATGTTCTCAATGAACCCAAAAAACTCATTAATATCAAAGCTGAATG